>NC_089851.1:60882349-61182349 GCF_036373705.1 Amia ocellicauda | reverse complement strand
ATACATAAACGGCAATGTGTTCATGTAGCTTGTGTATCACCTGTCCAGAAAGGGTTTGAGGGAAACCCTGCCATAGGGGTTCGTTTCAGTTTTCGGCAGCACATGGATGCACCCCTGTAAAGAGGGGTAGTGCGATTAAGTGGATACAAAAGTTTCCAAATAGGATCCATAACTAAACTGACAGACAACATATAACAACGGTTGAGTGTGACTGAAATTGCACTCCATTACTGAAAGCACATCATTTGCCTCAGTGGCAGCAGATGCATTGACCACATTCCTCCAAGTCCAGTGGTATTAGTTCTATATGATGTAACTCACCTTGGAATAACCTTTTCTTTCATACTTGAAAGATTAATTCCCTGCCATGCTATGTATTTCAGTAGCACTGAAGAGAATGCATCTCACATTGCATTACATATGCAATTCAATCAAGACTGAGGAAAAGGAATCTCATTTTTATTTCTATATTTTTTTCCACCAGTGCCACTGGTGAACTATTTAATTGTTTCCTGGTTTTAATGAAATTTTTCCTTCAATTTCAATTGGAAGGGCGAGAGGTTATCTACATTCCTCATGAGACTTACTTAAATTAAAAGTAAAGAAAAGCAAACTGCATTTCTTTAAAAGGTTATCAATTGAGTAATTGTTTTTGTTCTGAGCTGCAGGAGAGGTCACAGAGGTTTAATAACATCAGTGTCTGTCTGCAAGAAGGATTCGTTCAGGGATGCCACACCCAACTGTGGCCAAGCACTCATAAGAGTCCAAGTCCTTACTCATACCTTTGTGGCAGAAGAGATTCTGCACACTGGTAAGCTGGGGATGAAAGTTTCAACATCGTGTCCAATTAGAAAGGGATATGAAGGGCAAAGACAAGTTGGCTAGCAGGGCCAGTTTCTAGTAACCAACTTGGTCTCCAGTTGGCTTTTAAAGGATGACAATTAATGAGCAGCTACAGCTCACATCAGTTTGTCTACATCCAGCAACAATCCAAACATTGCACATTAATGACATTTTACCACTGAAAACACCTTCCACCCACTATCCATCTTTCACACCGATTGCACATCCTGGTCCAGAGCTCTCCAATTCATAATGTACAGGGAGACTGGTTTGTTTATGTATGTCTTCTTTCCTCACCTTATGGCTTGGTGCTCCACCTCAATCACGAACCTATTAAGAAGAGATTGAAGTTGGGGACAGAGGAGACGCCACAGTAATGGATTATATTTTTCTTCCACGTAAACCCAGCATTGAAAGACTATTATATTAGGAAATGCAAACACATTTTGAACTAGAGAATTAAATGTTTTCAAAGCAACGGAGATCATTCTGCAGCGTCGCTTCGAGCAGGTGCCAATCCGAGGCATCAGTCGCAGTTTTCCATATAGGTTGAGAAATTGATCAAAACAAATTTAGATATCCTGTACTGTAATGTGCTGCCAGCTACAAAAATATGTGGCATGTTTCCTTCCAAGCTGCGGAAATTACACTGCTCGGAAGAAATGATCAAAGGCAGGGGAATGTGCAAACGAGGGAAGATAAAAAAAAGGCAGAAGGCAGGAATACAAAAAACAATCCTTTAAATCAGAGACAGGTTTAAGGAGCTGGGGTGACTCCCATAATAATATAGATGTAAAACTACAGAAAAGGTTATATAAAAAATAAAAATATGGTGCCTCTCTCCTGTGAGAGGCAAAGAGCGACGTATCCATCAGCACTTGACCCATCGCAGTAACATCAACATCCACGATCGCAGCACAAAAAACAAGGGGATTTGTGCCGATACTGCACATATAGACAGGTTCACAGTGAGAGAGAAGAAGCACCAAACATTCGTTGTGCAACTCTCACACAATCGGATTCAAAGGGGACCGAGGTATTCACTTCAAAAACCATCGCCAACAGACACTCATGGCGTATGCTTTCAGAAGGGGCAAAATAAGGAGCTGGTTGTGTCCTGGATTTCATTTCTCCCTCACTTTCAAATTGGCTGTGATAGGTTCTCTGCTTTTCTCATTTGATGCACAGTATTAAGGATTATTAATTTAAAAAAAAAGGATGAAAATAAATAATGGAATAGCTTTCTGCATGTCTTTAAAGGATTATTAATCACTTACTGCTTTGGTTCTGCCATGTGAAAGAGGTCACAATGGCTTAATAATATTGACATCCGTCTCCAAGAAGGGTGCTTGAGACACTTCCAGCATAGGCTTTTAGAAGGTAAAAAAATAAAATAAAAGCTGGTTACAGAGTGAATTCTAAACCTTGAAGCAGTTCAGTACCACAGCCTAGGTCTTACAAGCCTAGGTCTTCTTGGCAGGGGCCTGGTACAGATGACAGAAAGGGAACAAGTTTTTTTTTTAAGTCCACTTCATGAGCTCAAACATGAGCTCTTTGGTCTCATTGATTAGGGAGCCATGGCAGGAGAGGGAACGCTAATGGAAGGCCCTGCAGTAAAAAGGGGAGCAGTGGAGCAAGGCCAGGCCCGGAAAGCACAGCACATTTGACAGACGCCACTGATTGCTGAATATGCAACAGGCCAGAATGCTAGGGAACCACAGTCCCAGCGGAGCCTGCATGCTCTCAATGTAAATCAGTGTTGTGCAATATGATCGCTGACTATGATAGGGCACGCTTTCCAGAGAACAGTGTCGTTTTAACTGCCATAAACAGTTTAATACTCTCAAATAATTAAAAACAAATCTATTACATTACCATATTCACCTTAGCAAAACTACATTGTACATGTATATTTGCACACCCACATATATGCACTGAATCTCTTGTAATTGCACTACAGTACTAGCAGTTTCAAAATCTCTGGCATGCAAAACATTTCCTTTCAGGAATAATTACAATATTTTTTTTAGGAATATAGTTTATTGTGCATCAAGCTTTAGACGTTATGGGATAGATTATTTCAAAGAGGAACCAAACGTTATGCAACTTGCACTCAGTTCTATCTTCATACAGGATTTGGTGCAAATTGCAATAGAAAATAAAACACGTGTATGGATTTAAGGTCTAATACAAATGATAGATACAAACTAGAGGACTGTTTGCTGGTGACATTTGAGCCTGTAATATTGCCATGTTTTATGAAAGAGCAAGGAATAAACCTCTACTTGCCACCCAAGATACCAATCTTTAAATTTTTATATCTGCAGACGTGGGACTGCATCTCCCAATCGCACATTAAAAAACACAACTCTTGCGGAGCCTGCATTAGGCAGGAAGAGCAATGCTAAACAAAGCCCATTCTTACTGTAATTAAAGCAAAGCATTGCCCTTGTAGTTCTGGGTTCTATAGCTTAGACGCATATACAAGACAAGGTAATAATTTTCCACAGAACTACTGCCTTAATGTATTACTATATTATACATGTTAGTATATAGAACAACGCACATACAGCTCTTAACAGTAATATTTCAGAATAAGTACAGAAGAGGAAAATAATTTTCACTGAATCGGCCACAGATCATTTGACTTTAGCCTGCTGAAGAATTAATTTTCAGTGTCTACTTCGGAGACCACTGTTGCTTGGGTATTAAAACATGTCACAGAATAAAAGCAAAGGATGCCCCTCAGAGCTTCACATTACGTTAGAAATAAACTGTGTGCCCAGAGGTGTGTGTGTGTGTGTGTGTGTGTGTGTGTGTGTGTGTGTGTGTGTGTGTGTGTGTGTGTGTGTGTGAAAAGAGTTGTGTTGAGCAACACTGACACCCTGCTACGATCTCAATTTCCTGAACATAGTCCTTGTGATGTGAAAAACCATGGGCATATAATGGAAAAATACAATGGTGGGTTTTATTTACAGTTAAGAAAAATTAGAGATATAATAAAGTATCTGTCCTTTTTCCAAACATTTTTAACAATAACAAACAAAACCATGACAAGGGTCCTGTCAGCAGAACAGAAACATTAGGCTTTACAGTCGTTTGTCTTGCTTGCAGATCTTCAGATTCGCTGGGGAAGCACAATTCCCACATCACACCAGCAAAATCTCCTTGACAATCTTGACAGAAGACTCATAAATGGTTCTGTAAAGAGATGATGTATTAGTCTGTATGTTTGTGTGCTTTTTACTACAAACTATCCAGTGGTAATAAAGAGGTTTACAGATGAATGTGCCTCAAATTCTAATTTTCTCAGCCAAATCTCTTGAGAGCTGTTACATTGAAAAGGAAATTCCAGAGTTAAGGAATCAGTCCACTTGATGGGAAATAAAACAAGAATATAGAGGTTTAAACTACAGTGTGATAGTCTATATCAGTCAGAAACAACCCCTGAAAAGTATAATATACTTCACCAGAGCAAAGAGCCGTGCTGTCAGAGCAGCCTTAAGTGCCGAGCATTTACCTAAGCGGAAGGGATGAATAATGAACAGAGTGCTGCTCTTAAGGCATTGGTCAGCTCTCAGTGGTTGGCTGCGGCCTGCAAACCCAAGCAGCTATTGGGAATGTAGCCACTTAGTGGGGACTCAAGCCCATCAGACTCCTCTGCTTTGCTCAACCAGAGGAACTGGCAGGAGCGGGACAACCAATCCGTGAGAAAGGTCACATCAGCGATGCCTCTGAACACACTACAGCCACGCAGGACAGGGGCACAAAACCCAAAGGTTGAGTGCACTTGTGGGGGGCATGGTCCAGGTGTCCTGTTCCCATTCATAAGTTCACTAACACAGTGATCGGGCTTGATGAGGCAGAACTGTCCATTGAGGGACCGGTGATACGGAGAGGCCTACAGAACCTGCAACAGTTTGGCTCTCCAGCAGCAGGAATAGCCTCTATGGAAGGAGGGGTACTACTGTGAAAGAAAGGGTGAGAAACTGGACTAGGCAAAGGATCAGAGTTGGACTAGGACAGCCAGTAGAGTACAGGGCTGTAGGCCGCTGTTGTTCCTGAGCAGATTACCTCTCGATGTTTCTGCTGTCTTCCGCTGTGACTCCGTAATATTTATGCAGCTGCCTCTGAATGCAGATGGCCGTGTCCTTGAAATGTGATTGGTCCGATTTAGCTGCTGGATAAGATTCAACAAAAACAAAATGAGACCAAGCTTGCCATTTGTTTACCCTTATCGGATTAACAATGCAGTTCACATTTTAAAATCCCCCCTTTAAAATCCCCTTATTTTTTTCTGTGTTGAGGACTTTAGCCAGGTATTATATCAAACTAATTAGTCATGTGCTAAAACATGATTGATATATTTATAAAGTACTGAAAGAAACAAAGGAGAATATTAAAACAAAGCCGATGCCATAAAGGCTCGGGATTGCATTAGGCTTTGTCAGCATTGTGCACATTCTATTGCAAAGAAAAGCAAGGGGATTCAAAATAGTCCTCAAATGGTTATTCTAGTTTTTTGTATTCGTCGATATGGGAAATCCAGTCACTCACTCTGAATGACCACGGCTAAAATGTACAAGACTGCGGTCAGCCCTGTCACTCCATCTATAGCTTCCGATTCCACTGACTCGTTTATTTCCCTCATTAAGGACCTGAACAATAAAGTTAAAAAGTTAGAGAAATTGTGCGTTAAAAAAAAAAAAAATTATATATATATATATATACATACACACACAGTGGGGGGAAAAAAGTATTTGATCCCCTGCTGATTTTGTACGTTTGCCCACTGACAAATAAATGATCAGTCTATAATTTTAATGGTAGGTGTATTTTAACAGTGAGAGACAGAATAACAACAAAAAAATCCAGAAAAATGCATTTCAAAAAAGTTATAAATTGATTTGCATGTTAATGAGGGAAATAAATATTTGACCCCTTCGACTTAGTACTTGGTGGCAAAACCCTTGTTGGCAATCACAGAGGTCAGACGTTTCTTGTAGTTGGCCACTAGGTTTGCACACATCTCAGGAGGGATTTTGTCCCACTCCTCTTTGCAGATCCTCTCCAAGTCATTAAGGTTTCGAGGCTGAAGTTTGGCAACTCGAACCTTCAGCTCCCTCCACAGATTTTCTATGGGATTAAGGTCTGGAGACTGGCTAGGCCACTCCAGGACCTTAATGTGCTTCTTCTTGAGCCACTCCTTTGTTGCCTTGGCTGTGTGTTTTGGGTCATTGTCATGCTGGAATACCCATCCACGACCCATTTTCAATGCCCTGGCTGAGGGAAGGAGGTTCTCACCCAAGATTTGACGGTACATGGCCCCGTCCATCGTCCCTTTCATGCGGTGCAGTTGTCCTGTCCCCTTAGCAGAAAAACACCCCCAAAGCATAATGTTTCCACCTCCATGTTTGACGGTGGGGATGGTGTTCTTGGGGTTATTCCTCCTCCTCCAAACACGGCGAGTTGAGTTGATGCCAAAGAGCTTGATTTTGGTCTCATCTGACCACAACACTTTCACCCAGTTCTCCTCTGATTCATTCAGATGTTCATTGGCAAACTTCAGACGGGCCTGTACATGTGCTTTCTTGAGCAGGGGGGCCTTGCGGGCGCTGCAGGATTTCAGTTCTTCACGGCGTAGTGTGTTACCAATTGTTTTCTTGGTGACTATGGTCCCAGCTGCCTTGAGATCATTAACAAGATCCTCCCGTGTAGTTCTGGGCTGATTCCTCACCGTTCTCATGATCATTGAAACTCCACAAGGTGAGATCTTGCATGAAGCCCCAGACCGAGGGAGACTGACAGTTATTTTGTGTTTCTTCCATTTGCGAATAATCGCACCAACTGTTGTCACCTTCTCACCAAGCTGCTTGGCGATGGTCTTGTAGCCCATTCCAGCCTTGTGTAGGTCTACAATCTTGTCCCTGACATCCTTGGACAGCTCTGCTCTTGGCCATGGTGGAGAGTTTGGAATCTGATTGATTGATTGGTTCTGTGGACAGGTGTCTTTTATACAGGTAACGAGCTGAGATTAGAAGCTCTCCCTTTAAGAGAGTGCTCCTAATCTCAGCTCGTTACCTGTATAAAAGACACCTGGGAGCCAGAAATCTTGCACATTGATAGGGGATCAAATACTTATTTCCCTCATTAACATGCAAATCAAGTTATAACTTTTTTGAAATGCGTTTTTGTGGATTTTTTTGTTGTTATTCTGTCTCTCACTGTTAAAATACACCTACCATTAAAATTATAGACTGATCATTTCTTTGTCAGTGGGCAAACGTACAAAATCAGCAGGGGATCAAATACTTTTTTCCCTCACTGTATATATATAAAAATAATTTCTGTACCTGATCAAACCAGGAGATCGGAGAATAACAGTCAGTAAAGCGCTTGAAAGTGGAGGAAGATCATTTACACTCTCTGGTGGTTCTAGCTCCTCCACGGATGAAACCTGCCAAAGAAGCAAACTGGAAATCAGTTCGGCACACTCCTTTATGAGTCCATACGAGTCATTATGTAGTCAAACAGCTTTGTGTAAATGCAACCAACCGATACCCTAAAGTCCAGAGGTGGCTCTGAGCCAAGCACACTACAACAGGAACATGAGGAAGGTCATGGGGCCTAAGGAAGGTTCACACATTGGAAATATGTATATATATAAGAAAGGCAACCTGTCTAGGGCACTGTCACATGCCAATAAAAGAAAACGCAAAGACAATCGATGGGACCTACTTGTACATGCTTAAAGATGTGGGTAATATGTGACTAATGTGGTATGATTTTTTTATTGTATGTAAAATTCTGAATCTCCAATCTGATTCAGAATTGCCGATGTGTTACCAATTACCAATTTTGCAGAGATGGAGGCGGCTGACAAGTCCTTTAAAAGGTGCACTGCCAGTATATAGGCTTCACTGCACTCAGATCTGGCTGAACAACCATTGGAAGCAATCTTAACTCGGGGTGATGCACAATAGGGTATAGATGTTAAGTCAACAGGTCGAGCAGTGCACGAGTGCTATCAGAGCAGCACCCTCTCATAGCTGCAAAGCTTAACCCCAATAACTTGCCTATATATAGACACTGCTGGCTAAAACTGCTAAGACATTTGAAATGTGATTTAAAGTAGAAAGAAAAAGCTTCCATTCGCAGTCCCCATCAAAAATATATTTGCTTCAGCAGAGAAGTTAAATGCATATTGACAGCTTTGTGGATACTGTCCATTTCCATTTTTAAGCTCTTCATGGAGTGAGAGGAGGGAAACCAAGGAAAAACAAAAACTCAAACGCAAACCAAGAAAAAGTAGGAAATCTGCATATCAAATAAAACATGCATGATATACAATCAGCTGTCCTTGTCACTGCCAGAGTAGGTCATCTGCATCCGTTTTAAACCAAACTTATTGGGGAATCAGTTGAAAGTGGTATGCAATGTGATGAAGTGCATTGATTAAAGCACTGGAATAAATCCCAGTGAAAGTGTTTGAATTAATATAACTATGCTCTGATGTGCGTCTTAATCACAACATACAAAACTTCAAGTCAACTATCTGGTGCTTGTTGATGACATCACTTGCTCTTGTTGTTAAAGGTAAGTGAATAAAATAAAGCTAAATAAATATTTAGTTTTGTCTTGTTAGATGTCACCCCAGTTAAAACACACATCCACTCTAGGCAATGCACTCTCATAAATACATACAGTGGATAAAGCATGTCTTTTGGTTCCAGTTCAAGATGAAAACAACTCGGAGGCTAACCAGAGGGACAGAGCCTGCTGTGTGGTTTTATCAGACTTCCATTTACTATGCCTGATTTGCAACCGCTGAGTCAGGGCTTCTTGGATGAGCTTTGAAAACAGCTAGACCAATGACAGGTCCTGCACTCTGGGGAAAGAAGTCAGTGTGGCTTCTAGACGACAGGAATTATCGCAAATTAATTGCACTTTATCGTCTGTGTGCCAGTGCTGTTGATAAGGGGAGAAAGAAAAAAAAAAAAACTCAATAGGTTGGGGCTGTAGGTTTTAGCCAATCAGAAGTAATCTGCAAAACATACATCTGCTTCACTGCGTTTATTTCTGCACAACCACACAGATTACAGTGACAAGGAGATCTGAAGGCCAGCGACCTCACTGCCCTAGATGTAGTAGAGCATTCAAACAGGCCTGCGTCGGGGGAGAGCTCTATGTTTTGGAAGAGCGGGTTGGTCACACTGTTGGGGCTTTCTGGGTCAGGCGCTCGGAGGTATGCCCCCTGCCCCCTGCCCCCTCCGCACTAGAATAACAGGGAAAGATGCTTAAATCATAATGAGCTCATCACTGAACTAAAATCAATTGATAGTGGCTCACCTTCTGCAAAACATGGCTTAACTCCACTACCAGGGCAGCCACGATGGTGGAGAAGACAGCTGGTGCAACAGAGGCGTCTGCCGACTGCCAGTCCTGGATGACATTGAGGAACTCCCCCAGGACCATGTGGCTGGAGTGGCACAACTTCAAAAAGGGAGAGAAAAAAAAATACAAAGGGAAGCTCCCACAACCTTCTCATAATACACAAACAAAAACAAATGCCATTGGAAGTCAAGGGTATTGAGGATATACTGAATAAATACTCCACACATGCTCCTAAGGCCTGATTGCACGAAGCTGGCAAATGATTTACTCATGACTCAAGTCCAGCAGTTTGAATTTAGTAAATTACACTTTGCAGTTATAATTTATGGGGGCTTTTTGTAACCATTGTGAGTGAGAAGACAGGCCGTAATTTACAGTAACTAATAAACACTGGTTAGAAAATCCTTTACCAACTTCAGAAAATAAGTGCATAAATAAATAATACAGAACATTGTTTGTTTTCTCTTGTCACTCTTGATATTGCGGTGTACTTATGTATCGTTGACACTTCTATTGTTTTACTGCGACTGCTCCTATGTCCTCCACTCCCTTTAGGACATAGCTGACCTATCTGTAGGTAGGTCTGCACCAATTACCTAATTGTACTAGGTTATGTGCTTATTGTGTTTTGAACTGATTTTATTACTGCACTTTTGTAATACTTAAAATGTTCCTTGCATAAAATATGTAACTATGGACAAGCGCTTTTGCGGGAAAAAAAAGAATTCCTACTACTACTACTACTACTAATCATCATCATTGTAATAACACATTTTCAGAGCTATTCTCACCTGCAGCCCCTCCTCTCGCTGTTTCTGCAGTCTACGCGCTGCAGCTTCCAGGATCTTCTGGAAGACGTTGGCAACGACGCTCAGGAGAACGGACAGCTCCTCGCTCTGGCTGCGAGCGCTCTGGGCCAGGCAGTCCTCGGCCACCTCCTTTAGCAGAGACAGCAGAGACGGCACACACATGTAGCCCTTCTCTGGGAACAAATACACAGAGAGTGGATCGGACAGGGGGCGACAGATATGAGGACTCGAAAGTCACCACATCCACAAACACCGGTATGATCCCAGAAATGAAATCTCGCCAACACAAGCCTCTCGACCTTTGCTTTTTTTTGTCAGATCCAACACAGATGTGAACAGCAACAACAGGGTTCATCCAGCAGGCGTTCATAGTCGTCAAACAAACACAATGACAGCAGGACTGGTCAAAACTAGATCTTGATTGTTTCAGAACATGAGGACGCCACTTTGGATTCCCATTCGTTTGTTACCACCTAATAAATGGTTTGTGAACCTAGATGTTACAGTTTTCTCAGGTTCTTGGCCCCAACCCCAGCTTTTGCTCATTCAGGAGGAAAAGTACTGTGGATCTGTGTTGCATTGACTGGACACTGCGGCTTAAAAAATGTGAAAACAATCTAATGTTCCACCTACCCTTGAACTAAATTGAACCTGCTTTCATTTTGTGTTACTTCTTGTAAAATCACACAAGTCACCTCTATTATTATTATTATTCAATTTCTCAGCAGACACCCTTATCCAGGGTCACTAGGGCTGTGCGATATGATGATATATATCTTTTGACGATAGAAAAACTTCATATTATGCTCTATCGTTTATATCGTGGTGTCGCAAATCGCACTCTTTACAGCAGTATTTTTCGTCATTAGGACGGTTTGCGTTCTTCCCAGTTCTTCCACACGTGTCAGATGCGGCAAGAAATGTGCATTAGAAACACAGACAGACATGAGGAGAGTGAAGTGACACACAATAACCAACACAACCAAGAAACACTTTAATGCACAAGCACACACGGTCCACCCCGCTGTCGTCGCCGGGCTGAAATCAATCTGCAAGCAGCACCCACGACAATACACACTATCGCACCCCCACCCCCGCTAATTTAGACGGATATAATATGTATAAAATTAAAGAATAATAGTTTGTTTGCATTTTAATAAATTGGAAAGCAATGCAAACAGATGCAGAAAGTTTCATGAGATGGTGAAGTGGTACAACAGTTTTTTTATTACTATTATTATTAATAATAATAATAATAATAATAATAAAACTATTTAGTATTAACACGTGCTGTACCAGTAAGCAGAATCGAAACGCGACAGTCAGAGGAGAAATGTCCCTGTCTAGCAGATGTTAAATGCGCCACTATAAACCCGGCTGTGGTAAATATAACTGAATCTGTACCATTTTACAGCACGTGTTGCGTGATTACTATTACTTGTGTTATTGTTATGTGACAGTAAATCATGTGTATATGTATGTATGTGAAATATATATATATATATACACACACACACACACACACACAGTGAGGGGGGAAAAAGTATTTAATCCCCTGCTGATTTTGTACGTTTGCCCACTGACAAAGAAATGATCAGTCTATAATTTTAATGGTAGGTGTATTTTAACAGTGAGAGACAGAATAACAACAAAAAAATCCAGAAAAACGCATTTCAAAAAAGTTATAAATTGATTTGCATGTTAAGGGGGTAAATAAGTATTTGACCCCTTCGACTTAGTACTATGGGCTAAGCCAAATAAAAACTTTCAACTTGTACCCAATTGTATTTAGATGCTTATAAATAGTAGTTTAGGATTCTAATAATAAATTAACCAAAATAGGGTAGAGATTTGTACTTTATGGGCAGGTTAAAGTTTTGTTTCAATTTAGCCCTATAAAATATATGCATGGAAAAATAATTAATAATAATGTGTGTGTGAATTTATAGGCAAGCACCCAAAGCTTACCAGCGTGCAGCACAGCTATGCAGAAGTGCAGAGCTTGGCCCTTGAAGTCTGCATCCGCAAGGCCAACCATAACCACGTCCCTCAGAACGGTCAGGCGGTCCTGTTGCAGAGCAGAACGTGAACTGGGAATTAGAGTGTGCATGAGAACGGAACACATTGAACACTGCCAGCAACAAACTGAACACTGTCAGATTTTACATGTGTCACAGCTATCAGAGGCAGCAAAACTCTCTTATCCTATTAGCTAAATATTCAGTGACTTATTGTGTAAATAGTACCCCATGCAATCTTCTTTGTCCTCAATGTAAGTGTATTCGTAACAGAACAGTATTATAGGTTATAACCTATAACATAACCAGGTTATAACATCATAGTTAATCTAATAGGTGATTATATAAATGAAAACAGAACTTACACACCCACACATTTACAAACATACACATATGCACCCATGAAAGTGTGTACCCCTCCACTGGGCTTTGAATATGTACATTTCTGTTACAAACAAGCAGAAAAAGTTGAAGTCACATTTTAAAATATTCCACAGTGTAACGTTTGGGCCCTTACTATCCAACAGAGTTGCGGACACAACAGAAAGCACAGGCCATGGCAGCTTCAGAGGACAGCCAACAATAGTGTATACACAGTGAAGACACACTCACTTCAACCACTTGCTTGGTCGTTGTCAGTTGCTGATCGGAGACCGTGTCTTCACTGGGGACCACCAGAAAAGGCAGAATTTTTTCTGCCACCCAGGCTGCGGATTTCTCCAACACCTGGAGGTAGCTGCGGTCATCCAAATACTGAAACAGGTAAATACAGATTCAAGAATGCTTTCATAAAAAAAAAAAAAAAAAAAAAAAAAACACCAGCTGACAAATGCAGTAACACCCCGTGTAAATTCACAGCTTCACAATATAGCAACCACGAGTTCACACTGCCAAACAACAGGTTGATTCCAGTCTCCTGATATCCACATGAATGTCTGGGCATATTGTTCGCATCGCCACACTATCTTTTTTCAAACATTATGTTAGTGTTCTTCAGGATTACCACGGAAACAAGGACCTGGGAACTCGCGTGGAAATGAAGAGAAAGTTGATCCAAGGCAGGAAATGGCTGGCACGTCTTTACACAGGGAATGGTGGGTGTCTGGAATGAGCTACACAGCCAAATTTTTTGATGTTCAATGCACAATGAAACGGCTGGGTGAGATCAACCCACAAAAAGGGACCAAAAGCACAAAAGGAGCTTACAGGAGCTCATCACCAATCATCACTCTCAAGATACCGTGAGAGCATCAGAATGGTGAGGCAGTGGGCTTCGATCCCTCAAGAATTGTGAAAACATTTTGCTTACACTTGCATCAGGAACATAACCGAATGCAATTCAAGAACAATGCACTGTGGAAGCCCTTATTTTCGGCATTAAAAAAAAAAAGAGCCCAAAGGCCTACACACTTTGTGCTGGAGGTGGATACTCAGGCGCCCATGAAGACTGTAGGCTCTCATTGCGGTTTCCTTGTCAATCTGACAGGGCCCCATCTCAGACGAACTGATGTACGCGTAGAACACTACCTGGAGGGAAAAAATAAACATAAAAGAACTGCATTTTTAAATAATTAAACAAATTCTAGCAGGACATTTCACCAAAGCCCCTTTGTGGCAATATTGTAATAAACTGAACATAGAAATAACGTTGTGGCAACACTGCAATAAAGTGAACACAGAACAAAGTTTGTGGAAACAGCTGGGCTAGTGTGGGTTTTTAAAATTCTCCAATAATCCTCCAGGAGAATAAGTGAAGCTTTAAATACAGTTATACCAGAGGAAATGATCTGGAAAATACCACATAATTCTCTTGAGGTTCCACCTCTGAGCCATATTGTGAGGTAGTATGAATGAAGAGTTACTACATTCCTCTCCCACTGCAACACAGACAGAAACACCCGAGTGAGAAAAAGAACAGTCTGAACGGGTCTGGACATTCCCTGTTCTGCCCAGCAGTGCCATATACATATTTAAGACTGGGGTGACCATATATTCTCTTCAGGATTCTTTCAAAAGTCCATCTTAAAAGAACAATACAACATGCAGGAAAACACTGATGCCATCAAATGCACACTGTGCATCATGACTGGTGTAACAAACCTCTACATAAACACTGACTACTGCAGGAATAATACGCAGACTTTCTGCTCAGGCTTTTCAGATCACAAGCGTTACAGTCAGTAGGTTCCCATAAACATGACAGATTCCCTGCAGGTGGCATTTAATTAAGCCTGGGTTTTACTTTTTTTTGCCAACCCACCGTCTAATAGCTGGACTCATTCTTCTTTCAGCAGCTCCATCACATTTTCTCATTTGCTCCAAAGTGGCAAACAACTCTCTGACAGAGAACTAGTCAAATCAGTGAGCAGTGGACGGTCTGGGATTCAATAGTTCCCAGCATATAAAACTTCCTAGGCTGACTTGCAGTCCCATTTTTATGATATTTATTTTAACATAAGTATGGCTGATATACACATTGGGTGTGTGAACCCAGGTCCTCTTAATTTCAACTGGCTAAAGGCAGTGAAAGTGTTTGAATTATTGTAAATTATTGTAATTACTGTAAAGTCAACTATCTGGCACTTGTTGATAACATCACTGTTGAGCTTATGTTAAAGTTATGTTGATAACATGACTTTTTTATTCAACACAATTATATAATCTTCTACAGATGTGTTCAGCTTTGGCTTTGATAGAGGACACTCCAGTCAAATATGTGATACAAGACATTTCTTACATTTGTGTGTGCCTGTCTTACCCATCTCCCTCACTAGGAAAAGTGGGGATTCCAAATGGGATCACAGCCATTTCTAAACATAAACATAAAGAAATAGTATTCCTTCAAAATCATTATTAAATCAATTAAAATGACCTTCAAAGCCCCAAGGGCCTTCAGGAGCTGGACTAATTTCTTCTGATGCACACTCAGCAGGAACTCCCGGTTCATCGTGCAAGTGAGCATGTACTCGACGTAGTCTAGGGCGAGCTCTGGTTTGGCCTCGGCTGTCTCGAGGATGCGAACTCTGCGCTCCGAGTCCGCCCTGCTCTGTTTGGAGGAAGAACATTAACCATAAAGAGAAAAGGCCAAAATAAATGCAAAAAGAAATGAGTAAACATATAATCAAACAAAAATAACGATAACCACAACAACCACCAACCAACCAATCACAACAACCGCCACAAAAAGCACAGCAATGAGAACCACAATCAGAACCACAGCTTCACTTTACAAGATAACAGACATCAAACCTTTTTCTGTGGCAAAGCATCCGTAAGCCAGTCAGTCACAACCTCCACCACGTGTCCCGCCTGCCCCCAGCGACACAGACAGTCGATGAGTGTGCCGTACTGCGACTCGACGGCGCCTTTCTCCAGGTTGCGCAATTTCGACAGGACACCGCAGCTGTGGGGGAAAAACAGAGGCGAGCTTCAAACTGGCTGATAGAGGGGAATGAAAACAATGAAGAACCGCACAAGGGCTTCCCGAATCGAGTGAAACGGATGAGGGCATGGGAATTTAAGAACGAAACTCGCCTGAAAGTGGGAACAGCGGCCGCGGGCATGAAGGATGCGATGAGCATCAAGGGCACCGTGCAGCGTTCCTCCTGCAAAGATGCACTTGTTTTTCTGTTGTATTTTAAATCAATAAAGAAATAAAGCACTAAAACAAGGCGACCGATCTTACCTTAAAGACACGGAAATACTCGGGCAGGATGGAGGCGAACTTGCTTGTGGTGTACTGGAGGGCCTCTTCGTTTAACTCCAGGGACCTGCGGATGCTGCGCCAGAGGATCACGATGACCTCCAGTAAACTGGCCATCGTCGCAGTGTCAGTGATGGAGAGAACGTCGTCCAAGATCTGGGAAAAGCAACATGAATACATAAATACCTGACACGTTAAAGTGTTTTATTTCACAAGGGAACATGCATAACTTGCTTATTTTAATAAACAAAACGAAACCTGGGAAGTTTTATACGCTTGGAAGTATTGTATTCTAATCCAGACAACATTACAGCTGGCTGTGATGGTAACTCCGGCATGTCACAGAGATGGGCAAAGCCAGCACACACATGGCAAAGTCGCTCAGGCCAGGTCCAGGGCTCACCACTCAATAGCAACCTTCTGCTGTGTCCCAGGCATATAAAAACGTATAAATGCTTAAACAGCATGTCTTTTCCTCAAATTTACTGGGGGGTATGCAAGACATATGGCATCTCTGGCAGCAGTTCTTTTTTCCCTTCACTAATCCACCCTGAGGAATGCGTAAGGTGTTTTAATAATGATTCTAGGCAGCGGGCCCCGTGCGATAACGACCCCAACGCATGATGGCTGTGGACTCGACTCACACTCGAATTCTCCTTGTTGCTAGATTCAGTCTCGTCTTGCTCTTCCTTCCCAGCTTGCTGAATGCAGGCGTTGAGACATCTCCGGATCATGAGCATCAGTTTGGCTGAAAGTGAGAGGAAAAGCAACTCAGACGACTGCAACCATGTGATATAGAGGAACATAACGATATGGTGAGGTAAACTTGGCAAGATCCCATATATTTATATATAAAAAAATCATTAGCATGAAGATGAGGCATCCATGCGTTTGATTGTGTGTGCTCTGGAGCTGTACACCTTGAGTGATTACTGCAGAAAAAAAAACAAGTGTCACTGCAGACGTTTCACCACATTACGGTGAAACAACACTCACACAGCAGTATTTGATTGACTTCTTGAAGCAAAAAAATTTAAAAAAAAATGTCTGTGTGTCTATTTTCTGATCTGTTGACACACTTGCACTTCTCAAACTATATGCTCAGTGATGGGAATTTGACAAGCTGCTAAGATTTGGTAAGCTCACCTATATTGGTCGGAGCCGTGTGCTCGTGGGCATACTGGTAAAAGCGCCGTGCTGCTGTTGGGTTCATCTGAATTAGGGCAACACATCGTTCACACCAGACCTCTTCTGATTGGTTGACGGGGAAGAAGGAGTTGAAGAGGAGGTTGACAAGCCGTCGCGCAACAGAGTGGGAGTCCGTCTCCAGCCTTGCCAGGAGGTGCTCCATGGTACACACTTTCCAAAACTGCAGAATGTAAACCCCACAGTCCTCAGTGCCCACACAAGGTTCACAAAACAGACAGACAAACAGACGGACGAACTGAACAACAATAGTCTTACCTTGGCGGCTCGGACAGCTTTAATCTTCAGCAGCAGCTCCACCACGGCCACGCGTACTTTCTCCGAGTTGTCATGGAGGCTGTTCTTCAGCAGGGGAAGCAGCTGCTCCAGCAAAGGGTGGCTCAGCTTGTTGTCCACAACCAAAGTCATGCACTGTAGACGCACCAGAAACAGAAGGCAAACCCAGGAAGAGGTCAAACACAGCCATTTCATTTACACTTTGTCATGTGATGCACAACTCCATAGGCATCCCAGCTGACCCTCCCTAAACCTATACAGAGGACGAGTTGGATGGTAAAAAAAAAAAAAAAAACTTGGCCTTTTATTGGTATCATGGCTGGGTATGTTTAGCTGTAACTAGTATCCTTTCTCACTAGAAAATCACATCAGCATTTAGAGAATCTTAACACCCAAGCAAAAGTGGGGATTTATCAGCACTCATTTATTACGATGACACATGGGCTATTTAATTCCTGACTGTAGCTTAATTAAAGTTGCCAAGTTGCCAAGGGGAAAGGAATAAAAATCAGACACCCCTGAGAGGAATGAGTCCCACCTTGAAGACTGCACAGCGAACGTCAGCACAGCTCACGTCAGCCGCCAGGTCGATCACCATTTTCTTGAGGAAGTCTGTCAGGATGGCAGGAGGGATCATCTCCCAGTACTTGGACGTTATTCTGCAAACGCCGAGAATCCCAGTCGATCGCACCAGGGGCTGAGGGTCTTCCAGGAGAGACTGAGCGACACAGACCAGGTTACTTTCTTTCAAGAATCACCATACGTGACTGAAAATGCACCACACAGAACATACACAGCCGAAAATAATAATTCAAACATGTTAAAGCATTCCTAAGGTACATTATCAATGGGAAGACAGTGGCAGAACAATGCAGTTCTCCCACTGCAATGAGAATTACTCCATTTCCTGGTGAAGATCAGAGTTTCCTTACAGCCCTAATGCAACGGTCAGATTCCCAGAGCTTGCTGAGAACTGCAATCCCAAAGCAAAGGTAAATGACTCACAAAGAGCACTTCAAACTGCTTCTGGATGGCGCTGTCCATGGCTTCATTGTTAAAGCTGGGATCCTGAATGGGGAACGCTTCGGTGAACAGCAAAGCAGCATTCGCCCGCACTTCCGAGTTCCTGGCCTGAAGCGAGAAAACAGAGGAAGGCAAATGAAGAGGAATCGAGCAGCTTGTGTGTGGTCATCCTGACATAGACATTACACATACTTGAAATAAAGCAAATCATAAAAGGACAATATATAGTAAAATTAGGTAAATGGATTTAAAACTGTCCAACAGGTTTTTCTCACTCTCCACATCTAAATTCTAGTTTATAAATGAATGATTAGAGTCTGTAGCTGCATGTTTCGATTTCAACACAATCCGCTGAAATTAACACAGCTGTGAAATGTTAAGAAAATTGATTGGGGTGGGATTAGTTACTTGGTGTATTAGAGAAAAATAAAATCTAACATTTCCAGGTTATGGTTCAAAACACCACAAGTCCTGTGTTTTCGAATAGCGGCTGGAATACGTGTGCGCACCTTCAGTGCTCTCCACAGGATGGGCTGGTACAGTCTGAAAAGCATCTCGTCCACTCCCTGGCGCAGCTTCTGATTGTGAAAGTAGCTCAGGATCTGCCAAGTCAAGAACAGACCTGTTAAATGCCAAGCAGCACCTTAACGTGCACTCAGAGATACACGGCAGACTTTATTCGAATCCTCTGTGTGGCCTAGGGATTGGGAAAATCAACCTCTACATGGACCATCAACCTCCTCAATTGGTAAACCAGAACAGAACATTTCCCTGTTCCGCGCTCCAGTGTCAGTCTTTGTCAGTGTCAAAAGTAGGCTGTGGATTTTAGAGAGCCTTTCATCATTTGTACTCGTAAAACAAGCAAGAAGAGACTACTAACTTACAAGTGTCAGCTTTACATAACCTTTGCCAACAGTGGGGGGGAAAGCCATATTACCTGTCGCACTTTTGCATGAACAGGAGAGCTCCTGTGCAAATGAACCCCATGGTGCATGTAATCCTGGAGGCAGCCTGTTTCAATTTCCTTCAGATAGAGGGAGAAAAGAAAAGCATCAGAAAGCAGATAAGTCAGACAGATACCTTCTCATTCGTGACCTGACTCGCAATTGTACAATACAGTGTTTGGGGAATGCTGTTTAAGATCAAGCCTTCAAACAAGCTTGCTCCGCTACCTCTAAGAAGGGCCCCGTCGCTTTTTTCCATGCTCTGAAGTACATTTCCCCCACATGTTCCATTATGAACCTAAAAGAAAAAAAAGGAAGAGGAAAAACAAATTTGAAATCGGTGCAAAGAGGCAGCATAAGCATGTGGATGGAGCTGGGGGATGTAATTAGTTTGCAGTGGTTTGTATTGATCAAATTTGGGGCTAGACCAAAGCGGAAAAAGCGACCTAAACGAACACAGCTGTGGTTTCATTTTTTGGACGAAAACACTTTCTACTAGTTGTAAATCAATAGGCAATAGTGTACCTGTCTCTAATTTGTGGATTACAGGGAGGGCAAAGTTTGATTTAGTCCAGGCCTCAGCTGGGATTCAGTTTCAGGGCAAGAGAGGACATCTTGGGTGGCTTGTGACCTGGTGTTAGAATTAGTACTTCGACTGCTTTGATTGAGAGAAGATGGGGTTGAGTGAAACTGAATACAAAAGCAAAGTTACTGAAAAATCCTATCAGCCAGGGAAGGCCTCAGAAATTTGTCATAGATGGTGCTATGGGGGTGCTTTGTCACTGAATGTAGGTGCTTGGCAATGTGCATAAAATGCATATATACACGCTCGAGCCCCGTTATAACAAGTTGAAGGGTCAATTTACTATATTTACACTACAAAAACCACAATAATAACACAAAGTTGACAATCCAAGTCTTACAGAACAGTGTTTCTGAGCACACATGCCTCTGCTGTGCATTATAGTGAATATGAATATCTTGAACTAAATGAATAGTTCTAGCCAACAAAATGTAAAACAACCAAAACCAAAGTGGCCAACTGCACGTATTGCTGATACAGGATAAAGTCATAATGTACTTAATTCACTGCTGTATCACTGCATTGCAATTGCTATCAGCCCAGTGAACTTTTGACCAAGGTATCTGATATCTGTTTGTCACCGCAGGCTCTTGGACTACTCTCCTTTAGCTATACTGGCATGGTTACCAAACATCTGAATACAGTTAAATCTTTTGAGCCTTCGTTTTAAACCACAAGTTTGCATTTCCTCATTGATAAATGCAATGTCCATTTGAGTTCAAAGCGATTTTAATGGATGGGTGTATGTGTGTGTGTATGAGGAGGGGGTAATGAATTGTTTACAACACACACATACACCCATCCATTAACTTACTTGGGGAAAAACTGAATCTGGTTTTTAATGGTTCCATGAATCATCTTGATAAAGTTCACATTCCAGCTGAAGAGGGAAATCAGAAACCTCCTTCCCTGTGAGCAATGAGAGAAACAAGCCGTGAGTAGAGAGTACCAGCCTAGAGAAAATCAAAAAGACGTCACCAGAGACCCCAGAAATGCACAGAGGAGCCCGTGCCTGCGTACCTCTTCGCGTTTAATGTGCTGCACGCTCAGAAAACATTGCAAGAGCAGGTCTTTCACTTCTTCACTGGCTTCAGACTCAAAGTCGAAGGTCAGAAGGACTGCGTGGAGATTCCACAAACGTTTCATGTCAGCTACCTAAAGTAATACAATTCAATTTAGAAAAAAGTGGTTAGATACACAGAGGCGAACAAAATTATTTCAGGGAGAGCATACAACCAGATCCCAAAGTATGGTGGCACTGTAAAGCATACCAGACTGTGGCCTTGCCCCTAGTCTTTGTGCTCCAACTGCTGGTTTAATTGGGCAGAACTCTAATTTAATTGTGTTCTGTTCTTAAGTTCTAGCGCCTTTATCATCTTTAAGAGTACCTGTAAAATGGAGTCATGTAATTACACCCATTACAAAGCAAAGCACTTATTACAGCACCGGAGTGGAATTGATATCTTTTGGAGCACTGATAAGACAAAAGATAAGCAAGAATATCCCCAACTTCTTTAGAAGCCCATTCTTGTGCTTCATGAGGAATGTTCTCCTTCGTAAGCTCAAAGCAGTGGTAATGAACAAAAGTTATTGGCTTTTGGCAGTGCTGCACTGAGGAAGCTGTTTAAAGTAAATGGACAAAACCATAGATTCCATATAGATTGTATTTTTTTTTTTTAGCCATGCAGTCACGATATTGCCCACACTGATATTGTTTTTACACTATTAGTAATGGCTACAGCAAACCATTGAAATTTGATGTGTGGAATTATTATTATATCAGAGCAATCCGAGTATTGTCACACATCACACGCACAGAAAAACACCAGCACGACACAAACATACCAACAACAGAGGTGTCTGCAATCAAGCCTACAAAGGGAGAGGGGGTACGGGATGGGGATGGACAGACAGACAAGATTGGCACTGTCCATTACCGAGCTTCTCAGTAAAAGGTTTCTCTCCAGAAGCATGAGGAAGGCAGTTTTCCCAAGATTCTCTCTGCCCGGCAGGCCCTTCTCCCACCAGCTCTCGCAGAACCGCTGGATTGAGATTTTCACCATGGCTTCAGAGGAAGGCAGAGCACCGACAACAACTGAGGAGAGAGGAGTCACGGAGACAGCAGGACAATACTGTGAGAGAAGATCCTCAAGCACTATGACTTTTATGCACTTCTATATTACACCAATATCATATTACACATACAACCCTACAGCTGCACACAAAAACATACTATTCTCAGCAGTGTGAGCGTGTCAGGCACAAAGAGCCGAGGGCAGAAAAGTTCATGCTGGCGAGTCACGACCTTCCCTTAAGAGTGAACACGCACACAGACTCTCTCCTAGCAAGGTGTAGCAAAGCCCACAGATTAGACAGATAAAGTGGGATTCCCTGCTGGCTTCTACGCTAAATCAAGGACAGATAATTTAAACTCACTTACTATTTAATACATGGGCACATTCCAGCAGGCCGTCGTAGATCACATCTTCTTGTACTACGGCTATGGAGGCAGTAGCAACTAAAGTCACTCCATCAATAATAGACATGGTTTCCATCTAGGTAGGCAAACCAACAAACAAACAAAAAAGACAGAGCTTTCAAACCAGTTTTCCCTCAAGCCCTTTTCTTGTTTTCTCAAACTACACAAATCTTAATTTAACAAAACACACAATAAGTGCAGTAGTGTTACTCATTTTCAGCAAAAACAACCAGCTTAGCATCCTCCTTTTTAATGTGATGGGCGAGGTGTTCAAAGCTAAATAATGAATCAAGACATCTGACCAAAGCAGAAAATGGTTAATGATACTGGACTGCAGGAACTGAGTTGTAGAGAGATAGAGCTGATGGGGGGCTACAGTCTGCCAAGCTTACACAAAACAACACAAAACACAACAGCAACAAGAGCTTTATCACTCACTCTCAATGCTTGGTAATAAAGACAAATATAGAAAGAAAATAAATGAAAAAAGGCAAGAAAGGAAAAAGAAAAAATAACAAACATAAGGAAGGAAGACAAAAGAAAGACAAAGCACAGAAGATGTTCTGAAGGATGCGTTAGACCCTGCTGTCCTTACGAGAGCTGGAGGGACCTCGGCTTCCATCTCATCCCCACTGTCCTCGTCCAGCCCTCGGCTCCACTTCTCCATGGGAAAGCCCTGCAGCGTGTCAGTCAAGAGCCTGGCCAGCTTCTCCCACAGCTGCTCTTTCTGCTTCTCCGGCAGCTCCTGCAGCAGCTCGACCAGGTCAAAGGGGTCTGTGGAGTCCTTCTGCAGTAACAGCAATGTTTCCCAATGTCAATCCAGCTACCATTCAATGGATGTTGGAGATTTCATTTAACACCAGGCTGATTATATTGGGTAAATATAAAATCTATTATTTTACTGCACTTCTACACATTTTTATGTATATACATTTGTCTTTTTTTTTTTTTTTTTTTTACTTCTTTTACGTTTATAACCAATATTAAAAAGTGAATAACTATATAACCCATTGAAAAAGGGCCCCCTGTCGATTATTAAAGTAACGATTCCATCAAATCTGTGGTGGACTTGCGTGTGAAAACCCGAACTGTGAGTTGTCCACATGCGATGCAATGCATTTCGCTGTTAAGAAAATAAATGCATAATTAAACGTGTGCACTTACATGCCGTTGAATGAAGTTGAGGAAGTCCGGCGCCTTGTCCCTGCAGACAGCCTGCAAGAAGGCTTCTCGCTTTGCCATCTCCACTCTCAGATGACTGATCATGGACGAAAGCGGGGAAGAAAAACAAAGGGTTAGGATCGCTCAGTATGCACGTATTGATCAGAGGACGACTTGTCAAGAACGTGTTGTGTTGATGTATCAGCAGATGCTCTTCATTCAGCTGTTCAGAAACAGTTCCTGTATCCGGGCGGCTCAACGACACAGCGTGTGATCTGGGTTTACAACATGGGTCGAGTCCGTGTTAACCGTTTTAAAATAATCAGACAGAAAGGACCGTTTGCCCGGCTTGTCTCTGACTGGGAGGAGGCTGCCCGTGTTGTGGTTCTCTCAAGCGCCATTCAGCCTGATAATACCGTCAGCAGTACAATATGCCCGCTTGTAAATAACACACAGTAACATTATCCAACAGCCTACATAACAGAGCTTAGTTAAAAGTCTACATATTTCTTACCAGAACAGCTATTTTCAAATTGTTAGTATTTATTATTATTTTTATTCCAGTTCTCCGGACCCACTAAACTGTTCACAGAAACCCGCGCAAAATTGAACTGACGTCCTTACGGCAGCGACGTGCGCGTCCCCGAGATCCTTGTGTACGTAAGCACGCAGGCCCGATTCTCGGACGCAAGTGCGCGGCCGTTACGTGATCCAGCTGCAGGAGACGTGAGTTCTCGGCACAGGAATGTGACGCTTTGGCCTTGTTACCAACCAAACATGTTACGAAGTAGTAATGCGCTCTCCCTCCAACATGTATGTGTCAGTGGTGAAAGTGATTGGGTTGCCATTACATTTTACTGAAACTAAATCAAGAAAGGAAAGAACTTAATAACCTAGTCCTGTTAGTTCATGTGAACAGATCTGGAAATGGTTTGTGTTATCATTTTAAATTGTATAAGCGCTGATTCTAACATTTAACCAATCGACACAACTAAAATGAGTCACTTCTTGGCAGTAGTTATTACTTGTGACGCCAGAGGGCGCTCTTTCCACAGCAGTAATATTTACAGGGCCCTGTGCAGCAGTGCCACAAACTCCGAAATAAATGCATCAGCAGCAGCATTATATTGACAAGCAGACTGTGGAAAATGCAACACTGATTGCAAAAAGCGGTAGAATAACTTTACATTTTAAATACGAGTACAAACGTTACTTTTTAAAGCAAGGCAAGGAATTGTTAGTTATACAAGCATTTCTGCAATGCCTAAAAATAGAAATGCCAAGATCTGGCGATTAAAACTAAAGATTCAACTAAACATCATTTTCTGTGCAATGCCTTCTCGCTTTATAATGTTAATAGCCGAGTGCAATCGAGTCTCAAAGTAAGCCATGTGATCTCTGTTTAAACTTGTCCTTGTTTGGTAAATGTAGTGTAATTTTATTTCTTTCCCCTCTATTCATGTATTGTAATTGCTATGTCACTGCATTAATGAGGTCATTGTTTTTACTTTAGCATTCGTCTACATGTGTTTTGTAATATGTTAACCATTTAAAATGTGAATTTAGATGGGTTTGGTATAGTAGAACGTGTTTTTGTTTTTTGTATTTATGATCATACGACTGTATAGGTCTGTGTTGTGTAGAAAAAACTTGGAATGAATGCAGTTTACTGTCATTGCACCAATTCGTCCGTTTTCTTGGTTTTTTTGTGTTGTTTCAGCGTCTTTCATTCAAGACACTAGTTATCCATACTGTATGTCACGTATGCACTTGCTTAAAATAGCCGTTTGAATACTGTAGAAAATCATCATTACCATTTTCGAGGGTGCAGGAGAGACCAAAAGCTGTAGGCTATTTGCAAAAAGTAAATAAGTTACACACATCTAATAGGCAAAATTGATCTAACCTTAGTGCAAATGCAAATTTGTTCCTCTTAGATTTTATCTCATCAAGTCTGGCTGGTGCCACAGTATCTGTTTCAATCACACCTTTTCTCATCCAGTCTTTGTCTGCATTCACACCTGTTCCTTCCTCAGTTGTCCCTGGTGCCACTTCAACTTTTCTTATGTCCCCCATTTCTTCCTCAGAGCTACACAATGCATTTTTTTGTATTAATTTTGTCTGCCAAATAGTTACTCAAATGGGGTCTTTTATAATTTATGACATTTACCAATAATCTAACTAAAGTGGCTGTGTGACTTTGAAAATAAGGGGAGTTTGGAGCAGATCTGATGTTGAACTCAATCCACACTGAGTTTACAAATCCAGTCACAACAATAAGACAAAAAGGCTAAATACCAGTTTATTAAGCCGCAATTAGTTGAATATTTACACAATGGACTATATGCACGGCTTAGTTCAACTCCCGCTGGATGTCACCTACTGAAGAAGGGAGCTCTCCCAACCCTGTCTAGTGTAACGACTACTCCTTTGACTTACAGTGCATAAGGGCACATTCTCTTCCCAGTAACCTGTCTGTTTAAAACTCCTGTTAAAAACTCATAGCGATGTTCTCGTCTCCGCTTTAGTTGTATATTCAATGTTTTAAGTCTTCAGCTGAAGATTAACAGCATTCTGACCCTCTATTGGAAATAAATACCCCTTTCACTATATACTGCTTTGACCTTTGCTATCACTAACAAACTTACAAGTTATCTTTCAAATCGGAAGCACTGCCCACGGGGTAGGGGTTTCAGTGCACTTCCGTTGGAACCCAATTGAAAACATCATTCTATCAAAGCTGCCATTAGCCCCTGTGCCCGTCACTCAGACAGGTCCCTTCCTTCTTCCTGTTTGTATAAATGGTGACATCTACACAGGTTCATCCTCTTTTGCCTCTTCATCTTTGGTTCATCAAGACGTGAGAGCTCTGTGTGTGTGTTGGCTGGCAACACAAATAGTGCTGTTCACCCACCGATTCACCACATTTGTCTGTCTCTGTGTGTATTTTTAGTTTGTTTATTAACTAACACTGTTCTGTGCCGTCTGCACCCCAGAGGTCCGGCTGCACCTCGGTTTCAGTTTCGGTTTTAAAATACATAATGCAGGGCTTATCTAGTCGTTTTAATATAATGATTGTGATATATTTTATTATTACAGACAACAATAAAATCTGAGGCCTGGCCGCCCCGCCCTCAACCTGAGTCTGTTGTAAGAGATCTTGCCTGTGTGAGGGGCTTCTCCGCCAGCTTGCGCCTACACTACCGCCAGCGTCTGCGGCTGTTGAAGATAGTGATCTCTCAGCTTGCTGGGATTGAACTCTGCTATGCTTCATCATCCATGTGTGAGTCCTCAGTTCTAGGCCCCACTTTAGCTAGTGGCCTACTACCCTCGGCCCCCGGACCCGCGTCAACCGGTGTCCCCGGAAACCCCAGCACACACGGTGTGGTAAGCTTACGGGCCTATGCGGCGCTTGTAACCCACACTCCGGTGTCTGGATACACAGTGTTCTGTCCGGCAGTAGGGTTTCGGTTTCCTGCTCCTGTGTAAAGCGAGGGCACAAAGAGCTGGTCTCTTCTTGCCCCGCTTGTGTGTTATATCACAGTAAAGCTTGCTGTCGCTTGCTCCTAGCTGTGCTAGTCGAGCATGAGGTGACTGCTCCCGTGTTAAGCGAGGGCACAAGAAATTGGCTTATCTTGCCCTCCTTTGTATATTAGCATAGTAGAGCTCACTGTGATGCCCTCTCCTAGCTGTGCTAGTTGACCAGGAGGTAACTGCTCCTGTTTAAGTGTAAGTCACAAGAGCTGTCTCTTGTTGCCGTGCTTTGTATACTATTGCACAGTAGAGCTGCTATCGCCCCACCTCTAGTTGCTAGTTGGCAGATTGCTCCTGTGTTCAGTGGAGGGTACACAAGCAGATCTCTTGTCACCCCCGCTCCATATATTTGGTCTTAGTGTTTTTTGAAGGTGAGGGTAGAGGCGCTATTGGCCCTCCCCTCTCTGCATTACTGCTCCCAGTAGAGTGTGACTGATGTCCTTACTCCTGGGCGGCCAGAATGTGGGCCTAACCCTGCGTCTCCTTTTCATATCAACAGGCCTATTGAGTTGATGTCTTTCCATCCTCCTCCCTTCTCTTTGGAGCAGGAGAGTCGGCTTCACCTGATCTGCCCTGTGCGGGCCCTCAGGTGCTATTTGGAACACACTAAGGACATTCAGTGCTCGAACCAACTGTTTGGACACAGGGCTAGGTGCTTTCAAAGCAGCACCTCTCTCATTGGATTGTGTACACTATTACCATGGCCTACGAGTGCACTGGGACTCGAGGCATTACCACATCGTGGGCCCTTTTTCAAGGCGCCACCTTGGCAGACATTTGTGCGCCTGCAGCTTGGGCTTCGCCGCTCACATTTGTCCGGTTCTACAGGTTAAATATGATGGGACCAGTCCCTTCCATTGGGAATCCAGTGTTGGCTTCAGTCGAACCCCAGTAGCCTACGGGCTCTGGCTCCTGATTTATTTTCCCAGTCTGCCCCTGTTAGCACATCCTGGATGAAGCTATACTGAACTGTGTTTCCCTTCCTACTGGACTATGCCCTCCAGTCGAGCATCCATGCGAGCCACTCCTGGATTTGCGGGCAGCCCTGCAGATGTGTTCCCAGGGTCTGTCATGCGGCCTCCAGGTACGTTGCCTTACGAGGCCGACCTGTATATAGATAATTTATTATTGGTTATGTTGCAGTGGTGCACGCGTTGCCTGTACATCACTATGTGTATATACATTTTGTAAACAGCAGGACTGTGGCTCCATCCTAGTTTGCTAGTAGACTGGAGTGTCAATGCTGCTGTTCCCAGCTGATAGCTCTCAAGTTTTTTTCGTTGCCTCACTGTGTATATAGTTCCTTGGTCAGCAGGTCTGTGGCCCGATCTGGCTATGAGCCATAGAGCAAGAGACCGCTGCTGCTGTCCTCAGTGGCAAGCACTGGAGCTGGCTCTCATGCTCTGCTGTGTACATAGTTAATTTGTCAACACAGCAGAGCTAACATTGCCCTACATTAGCTGGGCTAATCAGCCGGTCGACAACTGGTCCTTTGTTCCGCATGTGGCACATGAGATGCCTCCTGCACCTTGTTGTGTATATAGTTCGTTTGTACAACATTGCAGAGCTGGTGTCACCTCGTTCCTACCTGTGCTAGTGGAGCAAGCGGCTAATGCTCCCATGTTATGCGGAGAGTGCATGAACTGTTTCCTGCACACCGCAATGTTTATGGTTTGATTGTCATGGTAGAGCCTGCTGTTGTCCTGCATTAGCTGCGTCAATAGGTGACAATTTCTCCCGTGTTATGTGGTGGTGCATAATCTGCTTCCTGCACCCCGTGATGTGTATAATTGTTATGACAGCACAGTGGAGCTGGTCGCTCTGTACCGTTCTGTTGAGTGTGATTTCTCCTGTGCTGCACAGAGGCAGCATGAGTGTTCCTGCTGCCACACTGTGTATACTGTTATGTCCAGCTGTGGCTACTCCTGCAGGATCAGGGCTCCACTGCCATATTAATGAGCAAAAAGCGAAAGTTGCTTGATTGCCCCGCGCCATGTATTGTGCAAGTAGATATACGGCCTCGCTCCTAGCTGCGCTAGTAGAGCAGCCGGCCTTGCTATTGTAAGCAGAAGGCGTAAGAGTTGACCTCTGTAGCCCCGCTTTGTACATGCTTTGCAGACAGTTCCCGGTATGAGCATGACTGCGGTCCTCACTCATGGACAGCCCAGGTGTGGACTCTGTGGCTCCTGTCTGAAGTTGTGTTGCTGAGACCCCCTAGTGGTACACCTCGGGGCCTCCTCCCTTTGCAATGGTCTTGTTATACAGTAACCCCTCTCCCTTGGACAGTGCTTCTGCTTTGAAAGATAAGGATAGGTTGCGAATGCAACCCCGGTTATCTGAAAAAGGAAGCACTGCCCAAGGGTCACACAGGAGTCCTAGCTCCCGGCAAAAGAGGACGAACCTGCACAGACATCACCTTTTATGCAAACAGGAAGTGAAAGGGACCTGTTCTGAGTGACTGAGGGGCCAATGGCAGCTTTGATAGAGAATTGTTTTTGATTGGGTTCCTATGGAATTACGCAGAAACCCCTTCCCCTTGGGCAGTGCTTCCTTTTTCAGATAACCAGGGTTGCATTCGCAACCTATCGTTCTTAAGTCATATATGTAATTACAAATAACTAGACTGAATGCCCCAAATGGGAACACATCAGAATTACCTTTAACAGAACTTACGTTTACAAAGGTTTTGCGTCCTTATGACATTAACTAAAGAAGATTTTCAAAGTAATTTAAAAGAAACAAACATTTTACTCATTTGTGTCAATAAAGAGTCCCTTAAACAGATACCTAATAAATGCTTAGAAACAACAAACCATTTGTGTCATTAAAATAAGTAAACTGAATAGCAGGTAACAAAGGCAGTGTGGAAGTGATCTGTTAAATGTTAAAAACTCATGAAACATGATTACGGACTCTTTACATAAGCTTTAATTACATTTTTTTCTTTCGTTTTCTTTCTGGTTTAGTATCCTGAAAAAGGACTGCTGTATATACTTATCAGATCAGGGGGTTGATGTGATAGAGCTCTGAACACAGCAATCAGTAATTAGCATCAGTCACCTGCTAGGGGCCCCGTCCCTGGTTGTAGCCGCTTATCAAAACCACTTCAGGGGGGCAGAGAAGGTTGTCTCTAAGAGCACCTCTGGTTTGTTTCACAGGCCAAGGCCCTAGGTAGTAGGAGTACTTTTTGTTTTATTTTATTATTTACTATAGATGTAATTTAAAATATTGTTACATTCAACATTCATAAAATATAAAGACAAATAGAAATAATAGAGTAAAGTCAGACAGAATAATGAATTGTTACATTTAGAATTGCACTATAGGCAGGGGTGTCATGCAGCTAAATGTTTTTGGGGGCACAGTCAGAAAACAGATTACAATTGTTACAAATGGCTGATATTTAATGCTTTTAACTATATCTATAGGGTATCCCATGTCTTTCTAAATGTAAGTGTACTTTAATGTACTGCTCTACATACATATTCAATAGTATTGCTCTGCTGTTTATGTTTTACTCTAAGCACTGGTATTTCTGATACCAGTTACTGTTACAACATCTTTGCTTCGGGTTCGCGAAGGGTTGGCATCTAACACTGCTGGAGTGGGACCCTTTCTTATATATTAATCTCCTGCCAGTTGATCTTTTGGCATGATTAAACGTGTCTCTGCTTCTGATTATGAAAATGGTGTGCATACTGTAGTGTACAAACTATAGGAACAATCAGGTAAATAAATATTATTGCAACTGAGCTTTTTAGTCTCACTAAACATTCAGTCATAAGACCAATTCATCTTCTGGCACGATCAAACTTGTCTCTGTTACTGATCATTAAAATAAAGGCCTTAAAAATTGTTTGCATAATGCATTGTACAAACTATCAGAAGAATTAAGTCAATGTAATTGGAACTGAAGCTAAAGCAGTGGTTTTCAAACTGGTCCTGGAGTACCCCCTGCCCTGCTGGTTTTTGTTCCAACAGAGGATTTAATTGCTTAATTGAATCCTTAATTGACCTAACAAAGCAATATACCATTCAATTAAGTAATTAAGATCTAGGCTGGAACAAAAACCAGCAGGGCAGGGGGTACTCCAGGATCGGTTTGAAAACCCCTGTACTAGAGCATTTATTTGGTCTTGTTGTACTGTTTCTGTTTTAACTGTGTCACCCTAAACAATAATCACCACTTCCTACCTTTCTGAACCTCACTGGTGCTGCTACTACTGAAAGTCCTGCTGGTTTCAAGGATGACTTCAGTCTCAGGATTTAAAAATAAATAAATAGAATTTGCTTTAATATATATTATACTTTAATACTTTAAGTAGTTGTCATTAATGAAATCAACAAATACTGAATGTGCAATTTTTTGCTGCTAAAACCCACTGTAGTCTATGAAGGATGTGAATAATTCTGGAGACAACTGTACCTGTTGGCCTAGTAAGTAGTATTACTAGATGTAACTTTTTTTGTTTTCTTCTCTGTTGACTTAAGTTTAGGAATTGAAATGCAGGAAAAGCACCTCAACACTTAAATAATAATAAAGTAACAACAGTAAAATGATTGATAGCAATGTATGCTGTACACCACAGTTACACAAAAACATTTAATAGCTTTAATTTTTTTTTTATTAATTTAGCATTTTTGCTAAACTCACGTGTCGTCAATTCATTATTAAACAATAGTAAGAGAGATAAAAAAATACTTAAATATTGTTTTAAGCAGATTCCATACTGATTAAAATCAGAAAAGTACCACAAAAATATGAAATTTCAGTTAAAACAACCTTGGACAATATACATGTTTCAAACTGCCACAGAACTAAAATTAAAAGCTTAAACAAATGCATTTTTAAAGTGTGTTGTAATAATCAAAGTGTTGTTCAGTGTGCAATGTCTATACCTTTCCGTCTTTCACACAATGTGCCACATAAACACAGCCGGCGCCAGGTACACACTCAATGACCCCGTTCACACTTGAGATTTCTCATATTGAACGGGGTCATAGATTTAGGCCGGGCCGGTGTAAAGCGTCAGCGTGTGACGCAACTCAAGCCCCGCCCCCAGAATAAACAGCGTAAACACGGCCACCGACACAGCTGCGCCGCTGCAGGACACAGTACTGTCTCTATTGTTTGAATGTCATATCGATCTATAGCCTTAAATGTACTGATACATTTCGCCAGTTCACATCTTTATATATATATATTATAAAAGTCTAGGCTAAGTAATGAGTTCAAATGTAAACAGTTCAAACTACTCGGTCGATTAAATAAAAGTGTGTAGCTGGTAAACTTGCTATGGTTTGTTCTTTGTACTAAGTATGATTGAGGTCTGAAATGTAACAGTATGCATTTTACACGTGGAAATTGCATTGTGAAATTGTGAACGGGACCATAACTTTATTAATTATCCGAATTTTGCATTAAAACGATATAAATTTAACCGAAGCAGGTTTCCATTCAAACCAGTGCATTTTAATACGAGACCAGCTATTTACTATGCAATCCGAAATGCGATTATATGGAGCTGAGCAGGACAATCACAAATGCCGGCGTTAGAGGTGACAACTGGGACGCTGCAGAAATGAAAGCGCTGTTTACAATGTGGATGAAGATGCAGTGCAGCGCTGCTGTCTGAGGATATAAAACTATAGACGCGTCACAGAGGCTGCTTTCCATGCAGACGATTGCATACGAATGCACACCATTTACTGTGATTTAATGCGGATGTCCTAATAAAGGTGCTTCTCTTTCGGGTGGATTGTATAACAGCACTTTTAGACGTGCTGAACCGAAGATAGACATTTGAAAAGGGAAATATATGAATTAGATTACCCATTGAACCAGCACATTTTTAATTATTTTAGAAAGCTTCGGCTGCAAAAGTTAATATTACTTTCAAATAAAATATAGACCCGAACAATAGCCAATCGATATTAATAAGTTGTGATATAAATATAGCCCATACACCTGTAAGCAGATCTAATGTCCTGCGTCACTGGTGTGTTTGAGCAGATGTGTTTATTCCCGGCATGCATTTCGTTTAGGCCGGATGTTCGCCCGCATATGTGACGCACTGAGGCTCCTAAACGCGCCAGTGTGGACGCGGTGTCTGAAAACAGGCGGACTACATCTGAGGCGCCCATGGCCGGCCTAACAAGTGTGAACCGGTCAATGACGTGTATGCGCTGATTTAGGGGCTGTCGCTAAATTGCATTACTGTAGCTGAAGTGGCGAGGCATCATAAGATAAATCATAATTCATTATGATTCTGCATAGGTTTGACATAAAAAAAAGAACAATGGATGATGCCTCTGACTGTATAGGCTGTATGTAGGAGATGGATTATAGCATTAAGTAGATAAAACGAAAACAAATAACATTATATATATATATATACCCTTTCGCCTTCAGAACTGCCTTAATTCTACGTGGCATTGATTCAACAAGGTGCTGAAAGCATTCTTTAGAAATGTTGGCCCATATTGATAGGATAGCATCTTGCAGTTGATGGAGATTTGTGGGATGCACATCCAGGGCACGAAGCTCCCGTTCCACCACATCCCAAAGATGCTCTATTGGGTTGAGATCTGGTGACTGTGGGGGCCAGTTTAGTACAGTGAACTCATTGTCATGTTCAAGAAACCAATTTGAAATGATTCGACCTTTGTGACATGGTGCATTATCCTGCTGGAAGTAGCCAACAGAGGATGGGTACATGGTGGTCATAAAGGGATGGACATGGTCAGAAACAATGCTCAGGTAGGCCGTGGCATTTAAACGATGCCCAATTGGCACTAAGGGGCCTAAAGTGTGCCAAGAAAACATCCCCCACACCATTACACCACCACCACCAGCCTGCACAGTGGTAACAAGGCATGATGGATCCATGTTCTCATTCTGTTTACGCCAAATTCTGACTCTACCATCTGAATGTCTCAACAGAAATCGAGACTCATCAGACCAGGCAACATTTTTCCAGTCTTCAACTGTCCAATTTTGGTGAGCTTGTGCAAATTGTAGCCTCTTTTTCCTATTTGTAGTGGAGATGAGTGGTACCCGGTGGGGTCTTCTGCTGTTGTAGCGCATCCGCCTCAAGGTTGTACGTGTTGTGGCTTCACAAATGCTTTGCTGCATACCTCGGTTGTAACGAGTGGTTATTTCAGTCAAAGTTGCTCTTCTATCAGCTTGAATCAGTCGGCCCATTCTCCTCTGACCTCTAGCATCAACAAGGCATTTTCGCCCACAGGACTGCCGCATACTGGATGTTTTTCCCTTTTCACACCATTCTTTGTAAACCCTAGAAATGGTTGTGCGTGAAAATCCCAGTAACTGAGCAGATTGTGAAATACTCAGACCGGCCCGTCTGGCACCAACAACCATGCCACGCTCAAAATTGCTTAAATCACCTTTCTTTCCCATTCAGACATTTAGTTTGGAGTTCAGGAGATTGTCTTGACCAGGACCACACCCCTAAATGCATTGAAGCAACTGCCATGTGATTGGTTGGTTGGATAATTGCATTAATGAGAAATTGAACAGGTGTTCCTAATAATCCTTTAGGTGAGTGTATATATATATATATATATATATATATATATATATAAAAGATTACAGAGGTGATAAAATTCATGCAGGTGAAATGTTCAAATGTCTGTGACAGCTCCCGAGTCAGCGTCTGAAATCGGGAATGAGTGAACAAATGTGCGGTTTCAGACACAGCTCGGCTGCGTCCCAAATGGCACACTTGCACACAGAGTGTGCACTCGAATCAGGAGGGTGCAGGTGAAGCAAAAAGCGCTCAATGGGACACACTTAAGCGCCAGCATGCGCGAATTTGCCTTTGACCGAAAAAGTACCTACACAATCTTTTCTTGTCATCTGTCTCTTTATTTTATAATAATAATAATAATAATAATAATTTTGAACTACATTGTTCGTTAATATAACCTCCTAGTTTTATAGAATACTATTTCAGTAATTAATTGATAGGTGTTTTTTTGGCTCAATCATATATTTAAATCATTTAAATATTATCTGTCTATGTATTATAATTTCCTTGATACATAATTTAGCAATTTCTACAACTGTCTAGCTAGCATTACATTACATTTATATACACTCGCCGCTGCTATATTTTCCCAGTTGACTTGTCTCCGCCTTTAACGCAAAGACTTCTGGGACTTCAGCGCTCAAACTCTTCCGCATAAGTGCGCTCTTCTGTTCACTCCGCTGAAGGAGCATTGAAGGACAAACAGCGCGATTAGGCTCCTTCACTCGCCCCCTAAGGCTTTGGCACAGCGATTAATATGGCCACCGGAGTACTTCCGCCCCGCAAGGCAAGGGGACGAGGGAACAAGCGTACGATTTGGGACACAGCCCAGGTCTCATCACTTCCGCTTTCTGTGATAGCGAGAGGTAACGAAATCTCGTGATCATGAGTTAACGGGAGGTAATTTATGTCGTGATCACGAGATAATCAAAGGGGCTTTTTTTTCTTCTTCTTCTTTTCATGCCCTCAACGAGCCACCGTAGATTACAGAAACACAAACATGTACTAATATCCCTGTAAGGACAAAGTGGGTGACAATATCCCTGTCAGGACAAGATGCGTTACAATATCCCTGTCATTACAACACATAATACTACTCTAGAGGGGATAGTGGTAGAGCAGTTGACTGCAGATCTAGAGGTCTCAGTTTCAAATCCAGATACCACCTAAATAAGACACAGGATGTTTACTCAATGTGCATTTGCAATCTGAAAATTGTTTTGTATTGCTGGTCAACATAGCACCAAAGTGATTTCTCAGATATGGCATGATATCCAGCTCTGTCTTCATTATTAAATGTGAAAATGCAGTTTGAAAATCAAGGTGGTATAGCTCAGTGGTAGAGCATTTCACTGCAGATGAAGAGGTCTCTGGTTGAAATCCAGGTGCCCCCTTTAAAAAAAAAAAAGCATATTCCTTGGATATAGGAGGGTTTGAATGTGAATGTGAAAGTTCACTCTGCAATTCTAGGGGTTATATCTCAGTGGTAGAGTATTTGACTGCAGATCATAAGAACATCAGAACATAAGAAAGTTTACAAACAAGAGGAGGCCATTCGACCCATCGTGCTCATTTGGTGTCCATTAATAACTAAGTGATCCAAGGATCCTATCCAGTCTATTTTTAAATGTTCCCAAATTTTCAGCATCTACCACATTGCTGGGGAGTTTGTTCCAGATTGTGACACCTCTCTGTGTAAAGAAGCGTCTCCTGTTTTCCGTTTTGAATGCCTTGTAGCCCAATTTCCATTTGTGTCCCCAGGTGCGTGTGTCCCTGCTAATCTGGAAAAGCTCCTCTGGTTTGATGTGGTCGATGCCTTTCATGATTTTGAAGACTTGAATCAAATCCCCACATAGTCTGTTCCAGGGTGAAAAGGTTCAGTTCCCTCAGTCTCTCAGTAGGACATTCCCCTCAGACCTGGAATAAGTCTGGTTGCTCTCCTCTGAACTACCTCTAGAGCAGCAATATCCTTCTTGAAGTGTGGAGCCCAGAACTGTACACAGTATTCCAGATGAGGTCTAACTACTGCATAGTACAGTCTTAACTTTACCTCCTTTGTTTTAAATTCTACACTTTTGGCATTATACCCTAGCATTCTGTTTGCATTTTTTTATTGCTTCCCCACACTGTTTGGATGGAGAAAGTGAGGAGTACACGTAGACTTCTAGGTCTTTCTCATGCAATACTTCATATAGTTCTATTCCTCCCATAGTGTAATTATAGTGGACATTTTTGTTACCTGTGTGTATTACCTTGCACTTGTCCACATTGTATTTCATCTGCCAGGTGTCGGCCCACAACTGAATGTTATCCCTTTGAATAGCCTGTGTTACCAAGATTGTATCTGCTGAGCCACCTATTTTAGTATCATCTGCAAATTTGACAAGTTTGCTAACTATCCCAGAGTCCAGATCATTAATATAGATTAGAAAAAGCAAAGGCCCTAGTACTGATCCCTGTGGAACTCCATTAACAACCTCACACCAGTTAGAAGCAACTCCTCTAATCGACACCCTCTGTTTCCTATACATCAACCAGTTCATAATCCATCTACTTACATTACTCTGAATGCCTACAGCTTCCAATTTGAGGATCAGTCTTTGGTGTGGGACCTCGTCACAAGCTTTCTGAAAATCTAAGTGTATCATATCATATACTTTCACATGATCTACAGCTGCAGTTGCATATTCAAAAAATTATAATAAATTAGTAAGACATGATCTAAACCCATGTTGACTATCTCCAAGAATATGGTTTTCATTAAGATGCTCCTCTATTTTCTGTCTAATCATTTTTTCCAACGTCTTACAAGTGATTCAGGTGAGACTGATTGGTCTGTAATTTCTGGCTCAGTTTTGTCCCCTTTCTTGTGGATTGGTATGACATTTGCTGTCTTCTACTCAGTTGGCACATCCCCTGTTAGTGTAATTTGAAATATTTTAGTTAGCGGCCTATAAATAATTTCCCTCATTTCTTTAAGTACTGTTGGAAATATACCATCTGGCCCAGGTGATTTGTTTGTTTTTAATTGTGCTAGTCCCTTTAGTACCTCCTCATAATTTATCCTGATCTCTCTTAGGATTTGCGTGGACTGAAAGTTTACAAACATTTGCTACATCTTGTTCATTTTCCAAGATACCTCCATTTTTGCCCTTTATCTGTTTCACTTCCTCCTTTATTGACCTCTTGCTGTTGCAGTTTTTAAAAAAGCTCTTTGCATTAGCTTTAGCTCCAAGAGCTATGTTTCTTTCTATTTCCCTCTTGCTTTCCTGACCCCTTTCTTAAGATCTCTTTGCAGCTCAACATATTCTATGTATTTTGTTTCGTCTCCATCCCTTTTGTATGCGCTATACAACATTTTGTTCCTCTTGATATTTTTTTGCATACCTCTATTAAACCAATTAAACTCAATTTGCTAAGTTTTGGTACAAATTTCTCCTGAGCCTGAAGTAGTATATTCTTAAAATATAACCATCCATTTTCAACTGAATCTGTATCCAGTGTGCTCCAGTCTACCTCTTCTAAGTGCCGCCTCATACCTTCAAGGTTTGCTTTTCTGAAATTGTAGACCATTGTTTTAGATTTGGCCTTGTTTTTTGAAAGTATGCCTCAACGCTAACCATATTGTGATCATAGTTTGCCATTGGTTCTCTAACTAGTGTCCATCTGACTCTGTCTTGGTCATTTGAAAATATAAAGTCAATGCATGCACTCTCCCTGGTTTGTTCCCTGACAAATTGAGTTAGAAAGCAGTAATTTACCATCTCAATCATTTCTATTTCTGCTTCTGTAGTCCCAACCGGGCTGTTTGGGAAATTGAAATCCCCCATTATAACAGCCACATCCTTGCTACATGCAGTCCTGATTACACTGTACAATGCAACATCTTTCTGGTCTGTAACACACTCCTACCACTAATCCTCTAGATCTTTTATTCAAAAGTTTCACCCACAAAGATTCTGTTCCATTATTGGGATCTAATTTTAGTTATTCTGCCTCAATGTCATTTTTCACATATAATGCTACCCCACCTCCTCTTCGATTTTGCCTGTCTCTCCTAAACTGTGTGTATCCTTCTAACTTGTATTCTTCCCCATCGTTTTCTGTAACCCATGTTTCCGTCACTCCTACAATATCATAGTCACATGCCAGCACTGTGGCTTCTAAATCCAATATCTTGTTCCTTATACTCCTGGCATTGAGGTACAAACATGTCAGGACTTTCCTACTAGCGGCTTCCCTTTGTTTTCTTTCCTTAGAGGAACATCTCCCATTGTCAGAGCTCCCTGCCCCCCTGGTCCCTAGTTTAATTGATTCTCAATTTCTCTGCCCATATGCTCAAGAGATCAAGAGGTTTCTGCTTTAAATCCAGGTGCCCCCTAAAAAAGACACAGTATATTAATTCAATGTACATCTCCAGTCTGCTGATTGTTTTTTAATGTTGGTCAAAATAGCACCAATGTGATTCCTCAGATGTGGCAGGGTTTCCAGCTCTGTGTTCATTATTAAATGTGAAAGTGCCTTTTCCAAGTCAAGGGGGTATATCTCAGTGGTAGAGCACTTTACTGCAGATTAAGAGGTCTCTGGTTCAAATCCAGGTACCCCCTATGAAAATATGCAGTAATGATTGGAATGTGGTAATTCATGCAGTTCATTGTACTATTGTCATTGTTGTTGAATGGGATTAGGAATGTGATTCCTTCACATGGGTGTCTTTTGATATTTGTCTTCATTATGAAATGTTGAAGAGCTATTTACAGCTGAAGGTGGTATAGCTCAGTGGTAGCATTTCCAGCTCTGTCTTTATTATTAAATGTGAATGTTCAAATCCAGGTTCTCCCTTAAGAAAGACACAGGATATTTATAGGATCATATTGTGAATATGGTGTTAGTATTTGATTTAGTATTGCACATCACATTGTCCATAGCGGCTTTGGACAGTGGGAGGAAAATGGAGGAATGGGAGAAAACACAGGGAGAACATGCAGACTCCACACAGATATTTACAAGTAATGCTAAACACACACAGAATAAACAGTTCACAACATTAGGTATCGGTTACTTTCCAAAAGACCTGCAGAAAATATTGCAAACTGGAAGTTTTTTGTTTCTTGTTAAAAGCTCTGGTTGATAGCTTCCATCCAAAGCAAGTCAAAAATATAATTCATCAGAGAAACGTTGGATGTTACATTCCCCAGATGATAGCTAATCGCCATTTATTTTTGTAGGTTATTTTAAAGCAGTAATATTCCATGTAGTTTAATGAAGGATAATATACAAAATGTATGTTGGTGTGTACAATCATGTTAATGTTTTTAGCATGATTACAAATGTAATTAACTACTTTTGTCTAAAATGGCAGTTTATAATCTTTGTCTACCCGCTAGCAGTCTAATGATGTAGCAGAGTCCACCAAAAACATTTTAAACAGAAGGTGATTCAAGCAGCCAATAGCAGGGCAGGAATGAGAGCCAATCGTAATTCAATTCCTCACGGCCAAACAGAATGCATTAATGGTTGATTCCTGGCAGGGAGATTTCATGGTACCTTTCTCATGTGAGTGAAGTATGGTCGTGCTCGTGAATCACAATTCTGTGCAGTTCTGCATAGTTCTACACAGTTGGCTGACAATGTTTTTTCTGGTGTCAGAGCGGGGGGGTTCTGACAGTGTTTTGCGGAGTTACTTCTTCATTCTGGTATTATTTTTAGGGGGGCTGAGAGAAAATAAAGCCCCCCTAAACAGGGTATAGCAGCGCCCCTGACCTCCACCTGCACCCCTGGCTCTCTACCTGCGCTACTGTGCAGGTCCTCCAGGATCAGGGTTGAGAACTACTTGCCTAGCTAAATTACATGTTTTTATTTTGATTTTATTGTTAAGTTTACTGTTAATACAAAATTGTATTAAAGTATGATTTGAATTCAGTTTCTTTCTACAAAAGCCTTGTGTTATTTCAACTATATACTGCAAGTGGTGTACTAATAGCATTGTTTAAGTTAGGAACTTAAAGTCAGACTTGGCATGGTGGTGCAGTGATTAGTACTGCTCCCTCACAGCTCCAGAGGTCCTGCATTCAAGTCTCAGCTCAGGGTATCTGTCTGTGTGGAGTTTGCATGTTCTCCTCATGTCCACATGGGTTTCCTCCAGGTGCTCTGGTTTCCTCCCACTGTCCAAAGACATGCAGGTTAGGTTAATTGGCCATGCTGAATTGCCCTGTGTGTGTGCCCAGTGATGGACTGGCCTCCCATCATGGGTGTGTTCCTGCCTTGCGCCCTATGTTTGCTGGGATTGGCTCTGGCGTCCCCTGTAACCCACATGGATAAGTGGTTTTGAAGATGGATGGATGGAAGTCAGACATTGATATGATTGACATAATAATGCTATACAGAAGTCAGATTTTGCTCAACCTATACTGGTTGTAGGTGAAAGTTGGAATGACATCAGATTCTGACATTGTAACAATGACATTATTCTAACGTCAATCCGAGCGATGAGCGATTGACAGTTGGTAAATGACGACCGTGGGATCGCATCTTCCTAGTGCACATCAAAGACAGACATCTGTTTTTTGGATCCATCACCTCTTCACGGGAGGACAGATCATAAACGGACCTGGACCTGTATCTTCTGATTGGATGAACGACCATAAGATTTCACGTCACTTTCCTATAAAGCTGCACTCATGTTTGTAAACATTAAGTCCTCACTGAAGGAATTTCCTGACGTGGGGCTTCCGAGCCGGCTTGATTAAAGTTCTATTTGCTTTATCTCCACGACTTCTCCACTTATTTCTGAGACGGTTCTACAGACCCCAGTAGTGTTTTTGTTCTTTGTTACCATAACCACACAATGGTATTTGTAGAACCGTCTCGGAAATAAGTGGAGAAGTCAAAACAAAACAATCTGGAGAAACGATTAAGTCATAAACAAATTTTCAGCAGACAGCAGTAGGCTATTTCGGCACTGTGTGATCTTTTATTACTGACAGGAGTTTCTAACAAATCAACCTTGTTGACCTTTTGCTTAGCCTGCTAAAGCTAATCTGCTCAGTCTGTATACAAACTACTTCTAATGCTAGTGTTAATATAAAACATTATATAATTATCACAAAACGCTTTCTTCAATTTTCCTATACAGAGTCTTCAGTATTTATCGTTGGTCTTTTTATAGGGTCAGAATGTCGTGCTCATGGGCGGATCTACAGGGGGGCAAGGGTAGTGGTTGCCCCCCCGCTGCCTCCCTCACCAGCACCGCGGACAAAACACCGCCAGCCCCCCACCCGCTATCACCGCGGACAAAACACCGTCAGCACCCCCCGTTAATTCGGCTAACCGCGGTGATGATGATGGCCCCCCCAAAACACTTGCCCCGGCCATGGCCCCCCAGCTAAAATGGTCTAGAACCGCCACTGGTCATGCTTCCATTCTTTAAGTTTCCTTGCATGGACCACACATTATTTTGCAAATGTCTTCTCTGATACCCATAACTAATAAAGTCAGTAATATTAAAATATTGTCCTGGAATGTGCAAGGCTTAAATATTCCCAACAAGCATATTAGTTGTCTTGAATTTTCATAAAGGAAAAAAATAGTTGTTGCCATGATACAAGTCTCATCAGCAAGATATTAATAGATTTGCTAACCAACATTAATACGTAGCTGCTTTTTCTTCACTTCACAAGAAGCATGGGTCATTGGTTTTATTGCGCTGCAATTCGCAGTTTACAGTTTTAGGCATGGATGGTGATGAAGATGGCAGAAGAGCATTTTTCAAAACTAGTGTGGGTAAAAAAAAATGCATTTGTTTCGGTTTATGCCCCTATGATATTTGACACTGATTTCTTCAGCTCATTGACCAAATTGTTATCAGATCTCCTCTCTGAATATAGTTTAATTATAGGCACTGATATTAATTCAGTTTTTAATCCAGCTATAGACAGATCATCACTGCAGCAAGGCAGATCCCAAAAGGCTGCATCTGCAGCCCTAAGGAGATTTACACTTGACCTCCGTTTAGTTGATGCTTGGCGAATACTCAATCTATCTGCTAAGGACTTTACTTTTTCTTCTAGACATAAATCCTTCTCTAGGATTGACTTTATTCTGACCTCAAAATCTCTCATTTCTCAACTGCACGTTGTTGATATTTTACCAATTATTTTATCAGATCACAGCGTGATGTTCTCTTGCCTATTACTTCCTGATTTTCCAACCAAGGCAACCAGATGGCACTTTAATTGCACTTTACTGCAGAATGAATTGTTTCATACTTAATTTCAAGCAAAATGTGATGAGTTTCTTGCCTTTAATTGCAGTTCATTCAGGGATCATCACCTTTTATGGGATGGAGTAAAAGGTTTCATTACCTTCATGTACCAGTTATCACCCCCTGTCTTTGATAAATTCTGATGTTAAACTGTATGCCAAGGTGCTTGCACATAGACTCAAGGTTCACATGACCAAATTGATTAATCGTGATCAAACAGGATTTATTAGAACCAGACTGGCAACAGATAACATCCGCTGTCTACTGCATGTTATCCATGTCACCATGGACAACAAAACTTAATGCACAGTTCTGCTTTGGATGCTGAGATGGCTTTTGATCGGGTAGAGTGGGATTATCTCTGGTCTGTATTAGAACATATGGGGTTGGGCACTGACTTCATCAACATGATTAAAATGTTATATGCAAACCCCTCAGCGATGGTACTCTCAGGTACCAAATTTTTTCCACAGTATTTAATCTCTATAGGAACTCAGCAGGGATGCCCACTCTCTCCACTCCTCTTTGCCATATCACTGGAGCACCTTGCACAGGCAATTCGGCAATCTGCATCTTGTTCCTATTAGCATCACAAACACACAATACCACATTTCACTTTAAGCAGATGATGTACTATTATTGTTTGAGAATATTCCCCAATCACTACCTCGGATACTTTTTTGTCAATTTTAGTGCACTTTCAGGTTACAAGAATAACTGGTCTAAATCAGCTTTATTACCCTTAAATTCAGGAATAATAGGCATTATTCACTAACTGGTGGTTAGGCATTTGACATATCTTGGTGTGGAAATGTACCCACCTTACACATGACTGTAGTATCTAACAATAATGAAATACTTAGTAGAATTTAGATAGATGGATGCAACTTCCCAATACAATACAAGCCCATATTTCTACAACAAAAATGAACGTATTGCTACATGTCAACTTTATCAGTTCAATGCCTACACTTCCATCCCCTACTAAATATTGCACTAAAGTACAATCTGTTATCTCCACATTTTTGTGGAATGGTAAACAGCCACATCTTAAACTTCATACTTACTTAATTCATACTTAATAATAATAATAATAATAATAATAATAATAATAATAATAATAATACTCCAAGCAATCCAAACTCCCTCCAAAGAGCAGGTGAGCACACTTCTTCACACGCAAAGCGAAAATGAAACTAAGCTGTATCACTGGCAAGGTGAAAGAAGAAATGGCAGGCAGCTGCAGTCAGGAGGAGACTTTTCACAGATGCCAGGGGCGGGTCTTTCTCCTGCCAGCACGGCCCTTATTGGGCAGCTTTGCTACATGTTTTCACTGATTTGCAGGTCGGAACCATTCGGTAATGGCTGTCTTTCGATTTGAAAGGGAAGCGCGTTTACTGCATTAATGTGCACAGCTGTAATGCTAGAAACAGAGCCATTTCAAATGTCTGCTAACATATGTGGATACCGATTTATATAATTTATTGTGTAAAGTTTGTTTTATTCATATTTTTCTTGTTTATGTACACCGATAAGCCATAAGATTATGACCACCTGCCTAATATTGTGTAGGTCCCCCTTTTGCCGCCAAAACAACCCTGACCCGTCGAGGCATGGACTCCACTAGACCTCTGAAGGTGTGCTGTGGTATCTGGCACCAAGACGTTAGCAGCAGATCCTTTAAGTCCTGTAAGTTGCGAGGTGGGGCCTCCATGGATCGGATCGGACTTGTTTGTCCAGCACATCCCACAGATGCTCGATTGGATTGAGATCTGGGGAATTTGGAGGCCAAGTCAACACCTTGAACTTGTGATTCATCAGACCAGGCCACCTTCTTCCATTGCTCCATGGTCCAGTTCTGATGCTCACATGCCCATTGTAGGCGCTTTCGGCAGCAGACAGGGGTCAGCATGGGCAGCCTGACTGGTCTCTGCAGTCTTTTTTTGAAGTTGCCTCCAGATCTTGTTGTAACATAATGATCTGTGCTCTCAAATTTCAGCCCTTCCTGCTGCAATTTCACTCTCCATCTATACATTATTTTTTCATCAAAGTTTCTATTACGTCTTTGTGCTTTCTTCACTCCCTTTCTGAAGAATTATAACTCTGTAACTGCAGCAAGGCATGCAAGACATTAGCATGTCTGACCTCTTGTTTTTACACTTCTCATTCCTGTCCTTACATGCTGATCTATAGGATCCTTCTTTGGAGTGCCTTGCTCCATAATTTATGCCCCACTCCATCCTTGCAGGTTCTGAGAATATCACACCAATTATACAACCTACCTGCATGGTGGTTTATCTCAAGGACGCAGGATAAAATGTTGGATACCCTGCTGGTACTTTTTAACAAGCCCAGTTCCCCTACAAATGCACATCCCATTTAATCTTGATAAGATGTATTATTGTCATGCCTTTAGTCTTGAATACACTCCCCACTTCTTTCTATATTATTTACTCCCTGTCTTCTCAGACGCATCACAATTGCAACCAAATAGTTTTGTTTTTTCAGTGCTGAATATAAATACACAAACACGTACACAAACAGTTTTTTTTTTTTTTCAGCACCCGATTGATCCCTTAGTGCTGCGGGAGAAACCTTAGTGCAGTTGATGCTTAGTTTGGGTGTGTGGAAGAACAATCATCTTCAATCAGGTTGGAGTGTTAGTTGCAATGCCTTTAATACACGCAGCGTGGAGTGGAACAGTGAATCAAGAAGATCCCAAAGTCGCTCTGCCTTCATTTTCAAAGTCAGAGGCTTTTATACACAAAATTAAAGATCTGGTTACAATCAGAAAGTCATTACTATATTATCTTAGAGAGTTAGCTAAGCAGAATATATATCATTATAGGACAGAGTTCATAGATCAACACATGGATTAGGGAGCAGACACTTAAATCATACTGTTTGACATTGTCTCCAAGATTCTCATCGTAAATAACAAACAGAAATCAAACTACCTTCTGTCCTGACCTTCTAGCTTGACCTTATCTATCTTAAGTATAGAAGAGAGAAAAACAGGTATGAGAGAGAATTTCTAACTTTCCTTCCACAGGTGTTTCCCGTATTTTTTTCTCTACAGTGTTTAAGGTGCAAACAATTGAAACTTATACTTACAGAGATTCTTCATGTTTCCCTGGTTCATCAAAAATAAGTGTAGTGCTGAAACAAAGTGTCCTTTTTGATGTACTGCAACTTCAGAGAATGTAGATTGCGTTTTCTTGTACAGCAACTTCGGGATCCCCGTTTCCAAATGTCCACTCTTTTTGTCTGCCACTGGCTCGCCAATTATGCAAGAAAATGGAACCAAGTGACTGGAACTAAGACAATTCAGGTTAAATGTGATTATTTACAGGGTCCAGAATATAGAGCACAGTATACAGGTACAGGTACAGCAAGACAGAACAGATAACAAGACTTGATGAACAAGTATTTTTTGAGTTGAACCCCTGACTAACTCTAAGTCAGTGAGGTTCGCTCAGCCGGCACACTTCACTGCAAACAAACGCTGTCGGTATCACTTTATCTGTACTCTGCAAACAGAAACAGCCATGACTATGTCAGGAATTTAGGTTTCTTAGCATGATGAGAGTACTAACTGTCACTTCCACTAACCTGGTCTACAAGCAGTGGTGTAAAAAGTAGTCAGAAGTTACACTTGAATAAAAGTAAAAATACTCCATTCAAAAGTCTCGCATTCAAACAATACTTGGGTCAAAGTAAAAAAAGTATCTACTTTCAAGTTTACTCAAGTACCAAAAGTAAATACTGTGATTTTAACCTTTTTAACCAACCTTTTGTTATACGATTGGCACCAGAGACCCATCAGCCAACTGTGTCCACTTTCTGTGAATCAGCACACCACTCAAGAGCATGTGACCATGGATAAAAAGGGGTGAGATTAAAGAGCTGAAAAGAATACAACTTCTATGAGTAACTGTGGGATTTAATCAAGGGCTTTTTTGGAATCGTAGCAGCAAAGAGCATCTCAGAAAATATGCTGTGTGAGGCTAGCTATGGATGAGACACAAAAGAGAAGATACACAAATTAAGAGGGACATCTTAAGCTGAATTGAAACTACTGCTGCCCCCTTGTTAGCAGAGGTGAATGACAACTTATCACCACACAATGAAGCCGTGAAAAGCATTGTCAACACCATAGATATAGAATTCTAGATGGACACTTCAGCATTGTCGATGCTTTATTCAATGATGACATTAATTATTTTAACAAATATAATGTAAATCTATGATGCACAATAAAGTTGTAACCGTAATTGATTTCTGCAGGGTTTGTGAAGAAAGGCGTTCTTCAAGCTGCTGCATATGACGTCAGACAGTGTAGCAAATCGCAACCGGCACAGCAATCTGTGGGAACGTGACACAAACCTCCGGCTCCATCCTTGTAAGCAGACTTCCTACAGAAAACTACCATGCACAGAATGCATCACTAGATCAGAGGGTTTACATGGGCTGCGTTCACGTCATGCAGACTTTAGTCAATGGGATTGGTGGGATTTTGCAGATTCTGTGCAGAATTACTTATGCTGGGGTCCAGACAACTCGGAAAGTCGGATTTTCCAAATTGCTACTAGGAAAAGTGCACTGGAATGCCACTGAATGTCGGAATTCCAACTAGTAAACTCGTGTGGAACTGAACAGCCGCGACTTCACCGAGAGGTGGTTGTATGACATCACACAAACATGGTAAGGTTATGTGCAGAAGTGGTGCTGATGCTGCCGACAGCAGTGATGAGGATGATGCGACAGTGTCTGAATGTTTCCTGTTGCTTATGCACAACATCATGCAGGGATTTGACAACGCAATTCGGAAGTTGGAAAATGAAAGGGCTATTCTACTGGATGTTCACGGAGTAATTAGCCGATTGCACAGCCAATTAATCTCACGTCGTGCAGACAGATTTTATGGCAGTAAACGAAGCAAGCATTCCGAAAACTTAAGTGCAGTAGAACAAACGGAGTTCGCAACACTGGCCGACAGCTTCTTTGAAAAGGCTGTTCTATACCTAGAGGCTAACTTTGATTTTGATGAGCCAGTTATGTCTAACGCTAGCTGTCTGCGACTGAGTGGTCCCATGGGATGGGATACACTCGAGCGATTGGTCGCCAAATTAGCTCTGGGCATTGACGAAGACAAACTGTATCACGACTACACTGTACTGAATGATGTATTTGAAAGCATCCCAGAAGAACTAGCACCAGACAAGAAATGGGCATTTTTGTTCAAGAAGGAGAAAGCAGCAACTGAATTGCTCAAAGTGGTATCCTTTGTTTTGTCTGTCCCAGTCAGTAACGCCTATGCTGAGTGTGTATTTAGCCATATGGAGGATGTCTGGTCAGACAAAAGGTACAGGATGTCAGTGGGGTTGGTCAAAGCAGAACTTCAAGTTAGATTAAACTTTCAATTATCATGCTTGGAGTTTAAAGCATTCATTGAGGGACAGCAGGGACTTCTGCAGGCAGCAAAAAGGGATGAGAAATATACATGGAAAAAGAGGTGAGAAATTTCAGTGTTGGGTTGCCCAAATTCATTAAGTTAAAAAGTTGTTTATAATCTATTATAATACATCTAATCATGTTTTCATTCCTAAAGGGAGTACACCTTTTTACATATGATTAGATTTTATAATAGATTATAATTAGACAGTATATGTTTACACATTAAGGTAAAATATCTGTATTTAAAGTTGAAAAGGACAGCAGCAGACAAAGGAGTTCAGAGTGAGTGCAACTGCGTCAGGGTCAGGGAGTGCGTCTGCGTCAGGTCAAATATAGGCAAGAGAGGCAACAGGGAGTCCTACAACTGTTAACATAGTATATTTGCAAATATGGTTTGATCCGCCACCCTAACCCCGAATGTTTTTTTTTTTTTTTTTTTGTCCTAGTGTCCTGATATTCACAAATCAAAAGGTGGCAACTCTACCATGGCGACTTACATAATATAAGAACATTTTAAAAGTTCAATACAGTATAAAATTACAGATAAAAACAATACAATTACAAGTTCAAAATTACAAAAGTGCATAGGAAAAAGATACAGTTCATATAAAATACAAGTCCCATGTGCGTGCATTTCATATGGATGAGTGAGAGCGTTTCCTACTGTATTCAATTCATACGAGTGTGCACAAAAAGTTTGAATTATTTCCTAAACGGGCCCTCATACTATAGCCTGACGTGGAAATGATTTTTGTGTCTATTTTATTCTTTCTGCTTGACATGATTGGAGACAGCGTAATAAATACGTTTCTGTTAAGAAATATTAGGAAGCGCTAACGTGTATTGACATTTTATTCAGACTTACCGTAAGAAAACTTCCATACTCACTCTTAGAAAAAATGGTTCTTCGGGGTTGTATATGGCACAGAAGGCTGCTTTGCCCATATTTATAGAACCACTGGCTGTGAGAGGCGCTATATAGACCCGTGCGCAGACTGCCGCAGCTGCCCTGCTCTCATTGGTCCAGATGGGTTTCGCTGCGGATGGACGAGAGCTGTCAACAGAATTTGCGCGAAGCTGCCGGTGAGTGAAGTTTCTAATTAGGTAATTATTAGAAATTAGGTAAGTATGAATAGCGTTATATTTCAGTTTTTTTTAATTATAATTTGTATTAACATGGTTAAATTAAGTTACTTAATTAGCTAGAATATCGACTATGTAAACTCCCTTTCAATACACATTACGTCAATATCTTGTTTATCTATCTATGGATAACGTATTAAATGAAAAGTGATCATATGCGGACTGACTTTAAGTTAATACTAAGTTACAAGATGTTGGTGAGATTTATTTTACAGGCGTAATTATGTAACCAAACATTATTCAGAAAATGGATACAGTCTATTTTCTAGCATTAAAACGGTACGTGATGTTACTAGAATTAGATTTTTCTTAGAAACTGGCTGATCGTGTTGATCCTGGGCAGGTATCGAAAACTATTCAGTTATAGTTTTGTGACGACTATTTTTAAGAATCGTTTTATTCGCTCTCGAAATGTTTGTATTCCCACCAGAATTCCCACCAGAAGTACTTGACGCTTTACAGAGGAAGGATCAATAATTTAAAAGGAAAGAAGTCTCACTTGTGTGCAACATTAATTCAAGTGCTTTTTGATGACATTGCAAAGCACATGGTAAGATACACCAATGTATAAGTAACCTATATTTATTATTCTCTATTGGAGAGGGATGGTGATATTAAAATGCAGGTTTACCAGTATTATTTTCAATATATTAATGTATATGACATCAGAACAATACAGAGGCTTATTACATTACTTTAACAAACATTATTTATTCTACACACCTATTTAATATGAAATTATGGCACTACGCGTCATCATTGATAATTCCATTTTAGTAATGATTATATTAATATTTATTTCAGGTATCCAATTCACAAAATGTATTCAAAATGTATATGTTACATATGAACAAAGAATTGTTCTTTGTTCAAAGCTTTTTGTTTTTGGTTGTATGTAATTAAATATAAATGTCAACTGTTTTATCAATCTTATTTTTTTTGTGTGTATATTTATATATTAAATCATTGTTTGCTAGTAGTTCATTTTTTAACAATATGAAATACCAAATATTTATTGACATATAAGAACATTTTTTGATACATGACGTTTTTTGTATGTAATTAAATAGTTTCAAGCATAGTTTTAATAAATCTACTCATTTGTATTATTTTATATATATATATAATCATTATTTGCTAGTAGTTAACTTTTTACAATATTAAAAAAGCAATGTTTATGTATATATGAACAGGAAGATTTTTATAAGCATTTTTTTATGTAATGAAATGTAATAGTAAATGTACTTGTATTTATTTTAATATATTTTATATGTATATATGTTTCCCACTATTTAACAAATAAAAACAATGTTGAATGTTTATATAAGTCTGGTTATCTATCCATTTCAATAACCACTTCATCCAATACAGGGTCACAGTGAGCTGAAGAAGTTGAAGTTGACCGTGCAGGACATCTATGCAACACGTATGCATATCTTATATAAACACTTCTATAAATAAGTTCCACTAAGGTTTAATATGAGGTATATTAAAGCGTTTCTTATTACCCCAGAAATGTCAAAGGGATCATAAGGATATAGATGGTAACCAATGGTTCTATGACATGATACAGGAATGGCACCCTAAAAGGTTCCATTCAGAACCATTTGGGTTCAGTAGAAAGAACCCCTTATGGCCCCCTTATGGTTCTATATAGATCCATTTAGGGTGCCATATATGTATCATCACATAGAACCTTTTGGGGATCTATATAGAACCATTTCTTCAAAGAGTGTGTACAACACTAAAACATAGGATTTGATATTTATTATTATTGTTGTTGTTGTTGTTGTTGTAATCATCATCACAATATGCGCTAGTACACAGCTTAACGACTCCCTTGTTATTACTCTTACTAAAGATTTGTAACTGCAAACGACACTTGTTTTTCGGTATTATGTTTAATTTACTTAGCAGACGCCCAGTGCAACACAACATAGGCTACACACGTTTCAAGAATAAACACACAGTAACACCAGCTACAATATAGCAGGTTATATTTTAACTAAAGTGTGCACATTTCAGTCATGGCATTTATGGACTTATGGACGCATTTATTAAACCAGTCCTTAATGTTTTTTAGAGGGAAACCCAGTTCTGCTGTATTTATTTATTCATTCATTTAACTTGTAAATGGGCACACGTTAACTGAATCGTGTTCCCTTCACACTGATTGTCTCTGTGGAGCTGTAGTACAAATACCTGCACAACCTTCACAGAATGACAGGCTGAGACACCATCAGGTTGTTCATAAAATATTAATAAAATCCTTCATTTTGTTTAACTTGTCACGGCACTGCACCGGTCCTGTAAAATCCGTGTTCGGTAAGTTTATATTACACTCGGATATTAACTGTAAGCAATAATTGTTTCTGTATGTGGACTTCACTCCATGTTGGTAATACAACTGTAATTTATTCGTGATGCCACACGGCACTTCATAATGTAGCTGATGTGTATTTATGTGTTTCTCTTCACAGTCTATACAGTCAAGCTATTTCCTTAGTGGGCGAGACGGACGCTTACGGCCAAGACTGGCAGCAGATACTTTAGGGTCCAGAAAACCAGTGCAAACGGGTCCGTGTCCCGCAGCAGTGAGCTGAGGTGCGGGAGACCTGGGCTGCCTTGCGGGGCGGAAGTACTCCGGTGGCCATATTAATCGCTGTGCCAAAGCCTTAGGGGGCGAGTGAAGGAGCCTAATCGCGCTGTTTGTCCTTCAATGCTCCTTCAGCGGAGGGAACAGAAGAGCGCACTTATGCGGAAGAGTTTGAGCGCTGAAGTCCCAGAAGCCTTTGCGTTAAAGGCGGAGACAAGTCAACTGGGAAAATATAGCAGCGGCGAGTGTATATAAATGTAATGTAATGCTAGCTAGACAGTTGTAGAAATTGATAAATTATGTATCAAGGAAATAATACATAGATTGATAAAATAAAATGGTTATATAATCATGATTTAAATATACGATTAGAAAGTTAAACCAACACATGTTTTGGAAACTATCATTTAATGAATTACTGAAGTAGTATCCTGTAAAACTAGGAGGTGCTATTAACGAACAGTGTATTTCAAAATTATTATTATTAATACTATAATTGAATACAGAGACATGACAAGAAAAGACTGCGTAGGTACTTTTTCAGACAAAGGCGCTGAATGCTGGCGCTGAGTCCCATTGAGCGCTTTTAGCTTCACCTCCACCCCCCTCACTCGAGTGCACACTCTGTGACGTCAGCACAACGTCACGCAAAGTGTACACTTGTCGAAGGGTGTCGGGAGAGAGTGTGCGATTTGGGACGCAGCCCTGCTTTAACCCGCAGCTGGGGACCAACTCCAGCCTCCAACTTCATTCGTATTTAACCTGCTCACTAGTTTAGTACTGAGTTGCTTACTAACTACGCGATCACTCCAGTTAGTACGCTGCTTTCATATCGTTGCAATTGACCCAAGACGACTATTGTGTAAAATAGTTATAGGTAGGAACCTTATGAACCGGTAGAATTGCGGTGGGACGGCAGTGTGTGTAGCACAGCGCCTGTGTGTGTGTGTGTGTGTGTGTGTATATATATATATATATATATACATGTATGTGTGCGCAACAGTAAATCGGGTTTAGAGAGGAGAGAGAAGATTCTGAATCTGATATCGAGAGGTCGAACTACAGCTGACTGCGCATGTGATGGACGACACACGTGTAAGTGCACTTTTGTGTGACCAGGATCTGAAGCACACGGACTGCTTAAACATGTACTTGCACCCGACAACACGAAAGACAAAACTTTCACCGAAATAGTTGAAGTGCTGCAGCGGCATTATCAACCAAAACAAATCCAATTTTTTCGGGCGGGTTCGGTTGCACAGAAGGGATGAGGAAGAAAGCGAGCCGATCTGTGCGCGCGCACACTGCGGCTGACAGAAACGCTGCGGGGGGTCTGGACAAACGCCTCCAAAACAGAAACATACTTTGTCTTGGGCTTTCAGCAACTTGTTTTAATTTAAAATATTGTAATACACCATGTAAATCCATAACAACAATAACAATAATAATGCACACATTTTCTACAATTTTACAGATGTTGTAAAAGTATAGCATTAAGGTACAATAGTGCTATAATAGCTTCATGCTATTTCTGGAACTGTGAATAGACACCCAAACTGGTGTCCCTATTGTTTTCATTTGGTCTATTAATGAGAGTAGATTTCAAAGGCTTGCTTTATAATGTTTAAAAGGAAGTCGAAAACATACTTTTTGGTCCCATTGATACTAGACAGGGTTCCCTTTTAAAGTACAACAGTGTTATTCTGGGGAGCCATTTGTGGAACTGGGAATACACACCCAAACTGGTACCCCCGTGACACTATTTATTGACTTAAATTGCATTGTGAGTGTTCCAAGGTTTGCTTTATAGTATTTTAAAGAAAGTCTCCCAAACCATTCCTGCTCCCTTCTAAAGCACAGTAGGTTTATGCTGGGGAGCAATTTGTGGAACTGGGAATACAAACCCAAAGTGGTGTCCTCTATGCCATAGTTTTGTGTCTGACATTGCATTGTGTACATTCCAAACATTCCTTTCTAGTAATTTAAAGAAACTCCCCAAAACCATTTTAGGTCCAACTGAAATTAGAGAGGGTCCCCTTCTAAAGTAAAATAGTGTTATCTGGGGGAACTATTTAGGGAACTGGGATTGCACACATACATTGGTTTTCTGTTACATGGATTGGGAGAAAAGCACCAACGAAACTCCTTGCAGTCCCATAATGCATTGGGTCTCCAAGACTGGAGTTGACTATCTTGTTTCAATAGATCTTTGATTACTCTGTTTACTAAGCTAGTTTGCGTACTGAAAATGCATTGCCGCTAGGGCTGTCTCCAAAGGTTCGAAGGTTCGTTTGGTCTCCAGAGACCTTTGAATGTTTTTACAAACATTCAGAGGTTCCGCACGTGACAATCAAATCATTTTTTTTATATAATGAAATGTAAAATGTTCATATAAATGGAAAATGTTTAAATACTGAAGCATGCCACCGCACCCAATAAAGGGTTAATGGTGTGCGGTGCGTTGGGGAGGAGCACGGGGAGAGGGGATACAAGATGAAAGGAGTAGGAAGAACGAGTCAGAGTGTGTTCATTCCCCGAGGCCTGTATGTGCTGCAGTCATAATAAATTAAACAATTTGTTGTTGCACCCGCAATGATGAGTTAGGGATCCTCCTTGTAAACCCCTGTAAGCGTTACAATACTAAACCACACTTCAGATGCCACACTATCTAAATTAAACATTTGATTTGTATACAGCCCATTACTTTGTTGTTGTTGTATATAACTTCGACATCGTAATAAAAAGGACAACAATTGCCACTGTTGTGTCAGCAGGCATTGGACCAGATTACATTTAAACAATGTATTTTGAAAATATATGATTACACTAATACACTGGTATATCACGGAGGAACACGTGTTTTCTGGGATCATTTAAATAACGTAAATTCTATTTATTATGCGTTATTTATTAGGTTTAATGCATCAAATGCATAGAACTGAAAGCAGCATGCTGTAGATGATCTCATGTTTAGAATGCAGGTCCATACTAACTCTGTGAGTTCATTGTAATTTAACCATTTTTATTTTTATTATTGGGTATAATAATAATATTGTAACGACCTCCACTTTTGAGGTCGTGGTTATTATTATTATTATTATTATTATTATTATTATTATATTATACTTATTATATATTATATAATATTATACTTACAACATAAGTGCAAAAATACAGCAAGTACAAGGCATCAATCATTACAAATTCAATTTAACTAAAACATAGCAATTCCAAATAATACATTTTACAAATTACAATTTACAATTTACAGTCAGGGGTTATGGGAAAGGAGCAAGGAGGAAAACAATCAAGAACGGAAGAAGCATAATACAAACTGTGAAGTGCTATCTAGCAGGGATAAAAGGACTAGTACTGTCGGAAAAGATGCGTCTTGAGTAAGTGCTGGAATGAGGTCAAGGACTCGGCTGTTTTGACTTCGGTGGGCAGGTCGTTCCACCATTTAGGGGCCAGGGATGAGAAGGAGCGGGCTCTGGAGGAAGGAGAGTGGAGAGGAGGTAGAGTTAGTCTTCTGGCACTGGAGGAGCGCAGTGATCTGGAGGGGATGTATGGAGAGACGAGTGACTGAAGGTAGCTTGGTGCAGTGCAGTCGAGACAGCGGTAGGTGAGGGTCAATGTCTTGAACTGAATGGGTGCCGGTATCGGGAGCCAGTGGAGGGAGCGGAGCAGTAGAGTAGCGTGTGCGAATCGTGGCAGAGAGAATACCAAACAAGCCGCAGAGTTCTGGATGAGCTGGAGCGGCGGGTAGTGGATGCAGGCAGGCCGGCCAGGAGGGAGTTGCAGTAGTCCAAGCGGGAGAGGACCAGTGACTGGACGAGCAACTGAGTCGAGTAGTCGGTGAGGAAGGGACGGATCCGGCGTATGTTGCTCAGGAAGAATCTACAGGTGCGTGTCAGCATGGTGATGTGCTGAGTGTAGGAGAGCACAGGATCGAGGGGTGACTCCTAGATTTTAAGCGGAAGAAGGAGAGAGTGTGGTGGATTCCAAGGGGATCGAGATGTGGAGGTCAGCGAAAGGTGAGGAAGAGTGGGGGAAAAACAGGAGATCTGATTTGGAGAGGTTGAGCTTGAGGTGGTGTGAGTGCATCCAAGTGGAAATAGCAGACAAGCAGGAAGAGATGCGAGAGAGGATGAGAGGGTCAGAAGGGGGAAAAGACGGGAAGATCTGGGCATCATCAGTGTAGAAGTGGTAGGAGAGGGGGCCCAGGGAGCAAGTGTAGAGAGAGAACAAGAGCGGGCCCAGGATGGAGCCATGGGGAACGCCTGTGAGAAGAGGTTGGGGGGTGGATGAGGAGCCTTGCCATGTCACTTGGTAGGACCGGTCACTGAGGTAGGAGGAGAACCAGGTGAGAGCAGTCCCAGAGATTCCAAGGTCAGCGAGGCAGGAGAGAAGGATGGGGTGATCAATGGTGTCAAATGCTGCGGAGAGGTCAAGGAGGATGAGGACTGAGGAGAGGGAGGCCACCCGAGCACAGCTGAGGGAGTCAGTGACTGCCAGGAGAGCCGTCTCAGTGGAGTGAGCTGTGAGGAAGCCAGATTGCAGAGGATCAAGGAGTGAGTGTTGACCGCCTGCTCGAGAGTCTTTGAGAGGAAGGGGAGTAGGGAGACAGGGTGGTAGTTCTGAGGAGAGGTGGCGTCAAGGGTTGGTTTCTTGAGCAGTGGGATGACAGCAGCTTGTTTAAATGCAGAGGGGAAACAGCCAGAGAGGGGGGAGGAGATGAAGGGGAGAAGATCAGGAGCGGTTGCTTAGAAGAGGCAAGAAGGGAGAGGGTCCAGGGCACACGTAGGTTTGTGATGTAGGAGGAGAGCAGAAACTTCAGCATGTGGGAGGTTGGGTGTGATGGGAGATGAGGGTAGAGTATTGAGGAGCCTGCGGATGTCTGTAAACTTGGAGGAGAAGAAGGAGGCGAAATCATCAGCAGTGAGAGATGAGGGTGGAGGAGGGGGAGGGGGGGCAAGGAGGGAGAAGAAGGTGGAGAAGAGTTTGCGGGGGTTGTTGACAGTGGATTCGAAAAGAGATTGGAAGTAAGACTTCTTGCCTGAGGTGAGAGAGGAGGAGAATGTGGACAGTAGGGAGCGGTAGACTTCGAGGGCAGCTGGGAGTTTGGTCCTTTTCCACTTCTGTTTGGTGGCACGCAGACTAGTTCGGGTTGCGCGGAGAACAGCAGAGAGCCAAGGCTGAGGAGGGGAGGGACGGGCAGGACGAGACGTGAGAGGACAGAGAGAGTCAAGGGAGGAGGTGAGGGAGGAGAACAAAGAGGAGGTAGCACAGTTGACAGATGGGAAAAATTGTCAATGGAAGGTAAGAGGGTGAGGGCAGTGGAGGCAGGGGTGGAAGGGGACACAGAGCGGAGATTACGGTTGAAATAATACAAATACAAACGAAGATTTCCAAAACAAAACTGGGCTTTATTGATCAGCACAAGAGGTACATCCACTTTCCCCTTTGTCATGCTGGCTCTCAATCTCAGCACACAGGTCTCGTTTAGTACTTGGCTCTCTCCTACAGCTCTCCGAGCGGCACGTCACCATGCCCTTATATATCCCACCCAGAGACGGGGGGGGGGGGGGGAGCCACACAGACACAATAACCCAAAAACATCCCTCCCTAATCCAACTGAACAACCCACCCTCCCATCTTTGGGCTGCCCTACTGGCATAGACACACACACTCTCCCTGCAGACACCCCCCTTTAGAGCCTGTTTTTGATCTTGTAGAAATATATTGCAGTATAGCAGAACTACAATCACACTTTGTCAATGTTTCGTTTTCTCTCTCCCTGGTGAGGTATGAATGCGGGAAGCTTGAGAGAGTATTTCTAAAATTAGTATTATCCAGTACACTCAGTTATTTAAAAAGGTGACGGCTTATACATGCTGAACAGATCCAAGCCTAAGTAAATAATGCATTTAGTATTAAATAAGTAAATGTGCAGTAGCCACTTGGAAACGTAATGTACTGGGGGTACGTAATTCTCCAAGACCGTTAAGACATGTAAGATCGTATATTCAAATCACTCAGCCGAGGCATTATTAAGGAATAACAAGGAACAATTTTATTCACAAATAGTTGTTGAAACATTTAAAAGAATAAACAACAAACATCTTGCTTCCCAGTGACTGAGTTCCTGAACTGAATGGCAGGAATCCTCTGGACACGACGTGGATCAATTCTACCTGTAACTGTAAACTAAGGCATTCAACAAATACAAGCCATATTAATTCTTATAACTGTAATCTTAATTGTCAGTATTGACCACTTTTTTAAATAGTTATGAGTTATAAATTCCCTTCTGTCCTGTAGCCAACTAGCCATTAAGATACATTTGTGGCTAATTCAGTGTCCTAGAAATACAAACAAATAAACAACTTGTTTCTGTGGCTTCTTTACACACTACACACTTAAGAATGAAACCGGTTATTGTGAAACATAAAATGTGAAGGAAATGTGTACACTTGTTTTTCACTTATGACAAATTAGTTAGGAATTGAAATGCATTCACTACGTAATGAATGAAACAACTGGCTATATATTGTTATTTAAATTAACTTGAAGCCTTTCCGCAATACAGAAAATAAAAACCCTATCACTGATATTTTAAAAATGATATTTTGACAATGACAGTTAAAGTGTCATACATAGAACCTTTACAATTAAATATCATTCTTTTCAGTACATTTAAACAACAGTAAATGTAAATATTTGAATAACAGTCTTGGAAGTGAACTTTAAGCGGCTCTTCGGTCTGAAGTCATCTGAGGAGACGCCTTTTCTCAGTGTGCTCTGGAGGAAGAGCGCTCGAGTGCTTTCAAATAATGAACCTGGGAACATTTTTGACAGTATCAAACATTTATAATTATTATTATTCATACGTAATATATATATATATATATATATATATATATATATATATATCCTACATGATCCATTAAACAAATAAGGAATTTAAAGAAAATAAAAGTAAATTTTCCCTCTACAACGACTATTTATCAACGGTCAAATTAAAATTTGAGAAATTCTGTCATACTCCCAGGTTTGTGACATTACCCCCCGTTTGAAATTCGTGTTGACAGTGTGTGTGGCTGGAGGAGACCTGTGGGCGTGGGGTAGGGGGTGGGGAGTTGAGGTTGTTTGTGGTTTGAGTCTGGGGACTGGTGTGGCTTAAATGCCAGGGCTGAATTGTGGACACAGTCCAGTGGTTACCAATAGTTTGCATCTTGTGGTGAACCCTCTGAGGTTATGCTGGTGTTGTCTTTTCTCTTTGACACATCTATGCCTACATCCTGGAGAGTGTTCTTGATCTGTCCAACACTTGAAAAGGGTATTTTCTTCACAATTTAAAGCATTCTTCAGTCATCCACTGCAGTGTTCTTCCATGATCTACCAGGTCGTATGCTGAGCTCACCAGTGCGTTCTTACTTCTGAACAATATACCAAACATTTGATTTTGACACACCTAGTGTGTGTAGGCTATGTCTTTGATTTATTCTGATTTTATTTTCAGCCTCATGATGGCCTGCTTTACTGGCATTGACACTTCTTTGGTACTCATTTTGAGAGCCAACAGCAAGACTCCAAATGCAAATGCCACACCTAGACCTTTTGTTAGCTCTCTTGTGCATGAAGTAATGATGCAATGGCACACACATTGCCAAGAAACAGCTGAGCTGCCTATTGTCCAATTATTTTTCATCCCCTAAAATGGGGGACTATCTATAAAAATGGGCTGTAATTCCTACTCGGTTCACCGTTTATGGATGTAAATACCCTCAAATTACAGCTGACAGTCTTCACTTTAACCTCATAGTCATTGTTTAATTTCAAATCCAAGGTGCTGTAGTACAGAGCTAAAACAATACAAATTGTGTCACTGTCCACATATTTATGGACTGCACTGTATTTTGGATAAAGAGAAAATAACATGCAGAACAACACAAAGTGCTGGAAGGTGGGGTTAAGGCCTCTTCAGAATAGACATTTAATTTCTTAAATTATCAGTGTAAGCGTTTATATTTTGTTTTATACTCTTCTTACCATAGCATGTTTCTTAATACATCTTGCACACTTGTACAGTAAGCATTTACTGCATAGTTTAAATTTAGCCCTATGGGTTAATGTAATGGTCTGGTCCAATGCCTGCTGACATGACAGTGGCAATTGAGGTGCTGTTTATGACAGTTTTAAACATTCTTATATCCAACTATGGCTGGTGATATGACCTAAAAATTATATCTCTATATTTTTAGAATCTTTGGGGCGATACACAATATATATCTCAATATTTCTTGTTTTTTTCCAAAGAAGCTACAAAATAAGACCAAAGACATTATAATTCAAACAAGTCTTTCTTTAATTATTAAATATGCAAAACTAACAAATACCACTTGCCAGACTGTCATGGTTAATATGATTTTTGTTTTACCTGACTTTAACTTAATACATTAAATTAAAATAACAATGTGCAAAATAACAAATGCTGTCAAACTACATTTTGACGAAAAAGCACGTAATACAGACAAGCCTGCAGAATAGACTTCATGAAGCCAGCAGAATGCAACCCATTACAGCACGTGTTGCGTGACTACTATTACTGTTTTGTTGTTGTTGTTGTTGTTGTCATGTGATATGCACAAACACACAGTATTATTTACTGTCACATAACTGTAAAGTAGTATAGATTCAAGTAAATTTACCACATCTGGGTTTATTGTGGTGCATTTAATCTGTTCTTAATAGATTTCTTCACTATGACAGTCGAGTTTTGATTTGAATGTCTGCTCACCGGATAATCTGATAATACAAAATAGTGTTATTATAATAAAAAAAAAAAACATCCTAATAAAAAGAAAATGAAACATTCTGCATTATTTTACATTGCTTTCCAATTCATAAAAATGCAAACCGACTTTATTATTCTATTAATTCAAATTATATCTATATCTAAATTACTTGGAGTTGGGGGTGCGATTGTGCTATGTCGGGAGGGGGCCAGGGAGGGTGTGCCAAGCTTGTAGCATCATACTCAAAAAGACTTGAGGCTGTAATTGGTGCCAAAGGTGCTTCAACAAAGTATTGAGTAAAGGCTGGTGAATACTTATGTACATGTGCTTTTTTTGTTTTATATTTTTAATAAATTTGCAAAGATTTCAAACAAACCAGGCGGCCAGCTCTAGGAAGAGTCCTGGTGGTTCCAGACTTCTTCCATTTACGGATGATGGAGGCCACCGTGCTCATTGGGAACTTCAATGCTGCAGACGTTTTTCTGTACCCTTCCCCAGATCTGTGCCTCGATACAATCCTGTCTCGGAGGTCTACAGACAATTCCTTGGACTTCATGGCTTGGTTTGTGCTGTGACATGCACTGTTAACTGTGGGACCTTATATAGACAGGTGTGTGCCTTTCCAAATCATGTCCAATCAACTGAATTTACCACAGGTGGACTACAATCAAGTTGTAGAAACATCACAAGGATGATCAGTGGAAACAGGATGCACCTGAACTCAATTTTGAGTGTCATGGCAAAGGCTGTGAATACTTATGTACATGTGCATTTTTTGTTTTTTATTTTTAATAAATTTGCAAAGATTTCAAACAAACTTTTTTCATGTTGTTATTATGGGGTATTGTTTGTAGAATTTCGAGGAAAATAATGAATTTAATCCATTTTGGAATAAGGCTGTAACATAACAAAATGTGGAAAAAGTGAGGTGCTGTGAATACTTTCTGGATGCACTGTATCATCTGTGAATGTTGTCAGCATGTTGAAGTCCTAGAGATCAAATGCTGTGATCTTGAGGCTCAGATTACTGAACTGTGCTGTATTAGTGATATGGAAGAATTGGTCAATCAGCCCATGAGAGAGATGATGTGCACGCCAAAACCTAGGAGAGTTGAGACCTTAGATTAGGAAAGTGTATAGGACTGCTGGGTTACAGTAGGTCGTAACCGCAGAAAAGTGTGAGCCCACCCTTTCAAGACATCCCAAGAGCTAGAAATGTTTAACATGTGGTTGAAATCTTGGTGTAGGGAAGAGGGTTTTAGATTTATGGAGCATTGGTCTGTATTCTAGGACAGATGGGACCTGTAGAAACCGGACAGTCTACATCTAAACAGAAGGGGGCTAATGAATTGGGAGAGCACATTTGCAGAGTAATTGAGAATCTTTTAAACTAGGGACCAGGGGGGCAGGGAGCTCTGACAATGGGAGATGTTCCACTAAGGAAAAAAAACAAAGGGAAACTGTTAGTTAGTACTGTTAGTAGGAAAGTCCTGAAATGTTTGTACCTCAATGCCAGGAGTATAAGGAACAACATGTTAGACCTAGAAGCCACAGTGCTGGCTAGTGACTATGATGTTGTAGGAGTGACAGAAACATGACTACAAGTTGAAAGAATACACACAGTTTAGGAGAGAGAGACAACATCGAAGGTGGTGGGGTAGCATTATATGTCAGAAATGACATTAAGGCAGAAGAACTCAAATTAGATCCTAGTAACGAAACAGAGTCTTTGTGGGTTAAACGTTTGAATAAAAGATCTGGAGGATTAGTGGTAGGAGTGTGTTACAGACCACCCAATTCAGATATTTAGAAAGATGTTTCATTGTACAGTGTAATCGGGACTGTTGCTGTTATAATGGGGGATTTCAATTTCTCAATCGTAGACTGGGAAAGTCCAGTTGGGACTACAGAAGCAGAAATAGAAATAGTTGAGATGGTAAATGACTGCTTTCTAACTGAATTTGTCAGGGAATCAACCAGAGAGAGCACAGGCATTGACCTGATCTTTTCAGATAACCAAGATGGGACCAGAGGGACACTAGTTAGAGAACCAATGGCAAACTGTGATCACAATATGGTTAGCTAAAACAATGGTCTACAATTTTAGAAAAGCAAACCTTGAAGGTATGAGGTGGCACTTAAAAGAGTTAGACTGGGGCATACTACTTGAGGCTCAGGAGAAATTTGTACCAAAACTTAGGGAATTGAGGACCAAAAAACATTGTCCAAAATGGTTTAATAGAAGTATGCAAAAAAATATCAAAAGAAAGAAAATGTTGTATAGCGCATAAAAAAGGGATAGATATACAAAGAATATGTTGAACTGCAGAGAGATGTTAAGAAAGGGATCAGGAAAGCAAAAACGGAAATGGAAAGAAACATAGCTCTTGGAGCTTAAACTAATGCAAAGAGTATTTTTCAATACTACAACAGCATGAGGTCAATAAAGGATTGAAGTGAAACAGCTAAAGGGCAGAAATGGAAGTATCTTGGATAATGAATAAGATGTGACAAATGTTCTAAATGAGTATTTCACAGAGGTTTTTTACAAAAGAAAAAACTGATAACAAGCCACACGTTAACAAACTCTTAAGAGAGATCAGGATAAATGAGGAGGAGGTACTAAAGGGACTAGCACAATTAAAAACAAACAAATCACCTGTGTCAGATGGTATATTTCCAACAGTACTTAAAGAAATGAGGGAAATTATTCATAGGCTGCTAACTAAAATATTTCAAATTACACTAACAGGGGATGTGTCAACTGACTGGAAAACTGCTAATGTCATACCAATCCACAAGAAAGGGGACAAAACTTAGCCAGGAAATTACAGACCAATCAGTCTCACCTGCATCACCTGTAAAATGTTGGAAAAAATTATTAGACAGAAAATCGAGGAGTCTTAATGCAAACCACATTCTTGGAGATATTCAACTTGGGTTTAGACGAGGCAGATCATGTCTTTTTTAACATGCAACTGTAGCTGTAGATCACATGAAAGCATGTGATATGATATGATTTTCGAAAAGCTTTTGATAAGGTTCCATACCAAAGACTGATCCTCAAATTGGAAGCTGTAGGCATTCAGGATAATGTGAGTAGATGGATTATGAACAGAGGGTGTCGATTAGAGGAGTCGCTTCTAACTGGTGTGAGGTTGTTAGTGGAGTTCCACTGGGATCAGTACTAGGGCCTTTGCTTTTTCTAATCTATATTAATGATCTGGAGTCTGGGATAGTTAGCAAACTTGTCAAATTTGCAGATGATACTAAAATAGGTGGCTCAGCAGATACAATCTTGGCAGCACAGGTTGTTCAAAGGAACTTAGATAATATTCAGTTGTGGGCCGACACCTGGCAGATGAAATTCAATGTGTAACAATTTGTATTCAATTTGTAACAAAAATGTCCACTATAATTACACTATGGGTGGAATAGAACTAGTTGAAGTAACGCATGAGAAAGACCTAGAAGTCTAGGAGGATTCCTCACTTTCCCCATCTAAACAATGTGGGGAAGCAATAAAAAAGGCAAACAAAATGCTAGGGTATATTGTCAATAGTGTAGAATTTAAAACATTTAAACCAGACTTATTCCAGGTCTGAAGGGAATGTCCTACTCAGAAAGACTGAGGGAACTGAACCTTTTCACCGTGGAACAGAGGAGACTACAAGTCTTCAAAATCAAAGGCATGACCAAACCAGAGGAGCTTTTCCAGATCAGTAGGGAGACACAGACCCGAAGACACAAATGGAAATTGGGCTGGAAAAATCTGGAAAAAACTACCCAGCAATGTGGTTGAAGCTGAAAATTTGGGAACATTTTAAAATAGACTGGATTCGTTCCTTGGATCACTTAGTTATTAATGGACACCAAACGAGCATGATGGGTCCAATGGCCTCCTCTCATTTGTAAACTTTGTTCTTATGGCTGCCAAACCATGCAACGCACTGCCTTCTGATGCACAAGTGTAATAGTAGGGTATAAAGTATTAATATGTATGAAGTTGCACATACTTGTGTCAAGTAGTTTTGGAGAAGAAGATTCTTGTAGCAATGTCAAAGCCTCGACCCTAAATGCAAAATGGTGACCATGTGACCAGCACATTTAGTTTTCACTGGGATTGTGGGAAGCATAATCCTCTACAACTCTGACAAGTTTATTGAGTTTTCATGTATTTCATGTATTTATTAGTAGATGCCTTTTATCCTGGGAGACTTGCAAAACATGAGCATTATAAAAGTACAATACAGTATAAGATTACAGATTGAAACATAATACAAGTACAAGATCAAAATTACATCAGTGCATAAGAAAAATATAAAGTTAATACAAGTCCTACATCCTAGATTGTAAGCTAATAATTGCAGACAAGATGTGAAGTCATAGTTAATAGCTCAGGGGAAGGGACATAAGAAAAATCAATATAAACAACATGAGTACTAGCAATGTCAAAACAAGTTGTATGATGGAAAAATAGATAAAGTGAGAGTTGAGCCACACAGGGGAATAACAACTGAATTACAGGTACAGTCTGAAAAGATACATCTTTAATCGCTGGAAGGTGGTCAAGGACTCTGCTGTCCTGACTTCAGTGGGAAGGTCCTTCCACCACTTAGAAGCCAGGGATGAAAAGCCAGGGAGCGGGCTCTGGAGGAATGGGAGTGGAGAGGCGGCAAAGTTAATCTTCTCACGCAGGAAGACCAGTAAGGTCTGGAGGGGATTGAAGAACGTCTTTCCCTGTGTGTCTGTGCTATAGTTCAACCCCTCAAGCCTAGAAGAACAGGGTCTGATAAGAACCAGTTTTCACCAGCAATTTGGGCTTGATACATTGTACAAACCCCCCTTATATTAAACATTACATATGCCTTAATTCTCCACGGTTTGACTATATATCGGTCTTCCTGAGCAGTTGTCAGGCAGAAACCGAATTTGCACTCATCACGGGACAGACATGTAGGCTCTGTTAACTTTCTCTCCTGTCTGGTCTGCGTAAAAGTGCCTGTAGTTTGTAACTTCTCTAAGACTGTTATTGAGATTGCCTCTTGAACCTCTTCCTTGCAGGTGCTTGTAATAAAAACCTTTTGATTGGAAGTGCATCTATCTCTGGATTTCTATGACTCTTCAGGGATGTACGGAGAGGTCAGGGTCTGAAGGTAGTTTGGCGCAGTCTGTTCTAGACAATGGTAGGTGAAGGTCAATGTCTTGAACTGGATGCATGCCGGGATCGGGAGCCAGTGGAGGGAGCGGAGCAGTGGAGTAGCGTGTGCAAATCAGGGCAGAGAGAATACCAGACGAGCCACAGAGTTTTGGGTGAGCTGGAGAGGGCGGGTAGTATTTACAGGTAGTTCAGACGGGAGAGGACCAGGCGCTGGACGAGCAGCTGAGTCGAGTAGTCGGTGAAGAAGGGTCGGATCCAGCATATTTTGTTCAGGAAGAATCGGCAGGTGCATGTCAACAGGATAATTGCCTGAGTGTAGGAGTGTAGGCTTCGTCTTATCCGAAAATCAGCATCCTCATCTCTTTTATTTGCCTGCACCCAATTGGTCTAAACTCGTAAGTTGCTTGGGAAATCATGAAATCCCAAATATGGCTGCTTTTGTTTACTATCTGTACCCTGAGGTATGCTACAGCAGCTCTTACTTTACGTCTCTGCCATGATGGATCCTAGTAAACACAGACGGCAGAAGTAACTATCCCCTGCTTCTCAAACTTCTGGTTTCGTGAATCTGGAAATGTTTTCTGTAGAACTGTTGCAGACCTACAGTAGCAAAACTGTGGAAGACACACAGACACACTTGCTTTTGTGCAAAAGCTACTGTGAAAAAGTTTAAAAATACAACATTTTTGTAATTAAACGATTATACGATTTGATTATAGTCTTGTCCTATAATCATGATTATATGATTATTGCAACAGCTCTAGTGGGCAGATTCTGACTGAGTTCCTACATGCTCTCATTTTATTTAGAGCTCTACAGTATTTAGATTCATTTCCATTTCACGTCTTGAAATCCATTTTGCTTATAAGTGCCAGTCTGTGCTCTTACTGTCTGACTTCATACATGCTCCCAGTTTATATGCTGCCTAGACACTCTATTAGGACTTCTGTATAATGTTCTTGTATAAGAATTGCATTAACTGTGTGAGTTTGCAGAGCTGCTATTCTCAGTGCTGTTCTCCTGTGTCGTCTCTCCCCCAGGAGCTGTAGTGGCCAGTGCTCTCCCTGACTCTGAGGAAGGGCTCCCACTGAGCAGCAGTACTGGGAGCAGAGGTCGGGCTCCAGTCAGAGACGGGATACAGAGCCCACAGCTACTGAAGGCAACCAGGGGCTGAGAGAGCTGCACAGGAGCAGACAGAGTGAGTCTGGCCACATGGCAGAGCCACACACTGAGGGGTCAACACAGGGACTCGGGGCACTGGCATTTGACACCGTATGTTCAAAAGCCATGCCAAAGGTCATAAAGAGCGACCCTGGGCTGGACTATACCCACACTGCAGATCACTGCAGGATCCAGTCTCTGGGATCTGAGTGTGGACCCAGTGCAGCTGGTGCTGAGCCAGGCTCTACCAGAACACAGTATGGACCCAGTCTGCTGTCTAATCACATAAAAACAGAGGATGATTCACTGGAGTCTGTTTACACAGTGGAGCAGAGGACACAGACTTCCTTCAGAGATGCACTCAGTAATATCAAAATTGAGAATATTACAGACAGTGCCTGGGACCTGTGGCCTGAGCTCCCTGTAGCTGGACAGTGTGACCTGAGGCCAGAGCTCCCTGTAGTTGGACAGTGTGACCTAGAGTCAGCTGTCTTGAGGACAGGGCTCACTGGGGGAAGTAACAGTGCAGTGACTGGGGAGAGCCCATCATCACAGCATCCCCATCGCCAACCCCAGTATAAGAAGAGCTTCACAGGGTCATCAGAGAGTATTAGCCAGCATCACACACCAACAGGAGGTAAACGCTTCCACTGTGCCCAGTGTGGGAAGAGATTCTCTCGGGTAGCTAACCTCGATGCACACCATCGTATTCACACGGGAGAGAGACCGTACTTCTGTGGCCATTGTGGGAAGAGCTTCTCTCGGTCAGCACACCTCAAAACACACCTGCGCGTTCACACAGGAGAGAAACCATATTGCTGTGACCTGTGTGGGAAGAGCTTCTCTGATGCATCTGGCCTCCACAAGCACCAGCGCATTCACACAGGAGAGAGACCATACTGCTGTGCCAAGTGTGGGAAGACCTTCTCTCAGGCAGATCGCCTCAACACACACCAGCGCACTCACACAGGAGAGAAACCGTACCACTGTGCCCAGTGTGGGAGGTGCTTTTCTATTGCATCTAATCTCAACAGACACCAGCGTATTCATACAGGAGAGAGACTGTAATGCCCAGTGTGGGAAGACTTTTACTGAAACATGACTCTCTCTTGGGTGAGCATTATTGTTATTATTATTAAAGTTTTTAACCATCATCCAATGTTTCTTACATGGTTTGTCAATCACTAACATGCATTGTCTGCTAGAGACAATGTATATTGTCAATAATATTGTAAACTACAGCAAATAATTATCTGCACAGTACTTGCAAGTAACAATACTCTAGGGAATGTACAAAATGATGTTTTAGCTGTTTGTTTAATTTAATTTATTTACATTTTAAATATTAAAACTGATAGTATGCTTGGTAAATGTTTGGCTTTGGTAGGTATCAGATGGATAAGTAGTGTGGAGTATTGGTTAGGACTCTGGAGTGAATGGTTGTGGGTTCAATCCCTAGTGGATGATGTTGTACACTTGAGCAAGGTACTTTACCTAGATTGCTACAGTATGCCCAGCTGTATAAATGGGTAAAAATGTGATATATTGTAACAATTGTAATGGATATGGGTGTCTGCTAAGAAATTGGGTAATAAGAATCAACATTTCCATACTGTACAGTCATACCAAGTATGTTTGTGTATCAAGTAAAGAAAGGGCACACAGCACATTGGCATTTGGGCAAATAACTGAATAAATAATATTTAATTAATAGTTTTTGTGTTATAAAGTTAAACAAAAACAAGTGTCATGGCTGGCTCCTAGCCAGTGACAATAAGGGATACCACACTTGGGATGAAGAATTACAAATGTATATTTATTAACTGGACTTAACATCACATAGATCAAATTAATCAAAGAGATGTGGTCATTGGTAATCAGTACTGATGTATGGACAGTATGTATAGACGTATGATGAAATGTAAAAGTATAAGCAAAACAAATAAAAAATGCTCGCAGGGAGAGGGGCCTCTTCTGTGCTGGAAAAAGCAGACTTGTATTACCCTGCCAAAGACACACAGGTGAATCCTTTCAAGCTGACTAGACTCTCAGCTCCACCATCATCCTGCAAGGAAAGAAGGAACCAGACACCAAACACGGCAGACGGAGTGAGTAACCACGGTTGTTGGTATGATAACTAGGTGGGGTCTTGAGAAAAGGACACAGATGGTGCAAATTAAAATAATTTACTATTAACAGTGCTCTTGGAGCTTGGAGCTGAGGGGTGGGGGGTTCACAAGAGCCACAGCATTCAGAAAGATGTATCTGATGTATCCTTTACAGTAGATGAGCCATTGTTTTAATGCTGAGCCAGGGATTGTAGTTCAGCAGCAGCTTTGTGAACCTGATGGTACGTGGGGGCCACTGTCCTGCTGTTTTATGCCCAAATCGAGCTCTTAATCCAACATCACTCACTGGAGTGTTGTTTCAGGATTGTGTTGAACTCAGAAAATGAGAGAGAAAACCAACAGAGAGAGATGAGAGAGAGAACCAGAAAATGAGAGAGAGAGGTGTTTACTGGATCACCACAGTGAAATTACTCTTCACCAGACAATGAAATGACATTAAAGGTCATATAAGACTATTTAGAGAACACATTGCTGTGATGTTCTGTAACCCAGGAGCCCTGGTATAACAAAGCAGGTTACCCAAGCTGATCCTAAAACACTTTATGCAGGCATAAGTGAAGTGATCTATACCATTGTGGGGGCCTTGCCTCTATGGACATTCCATCTTCAGCTAATTCTGAATACTACCTACAGATAAAGAAAAAGAGTGCTTTTTGTGCGGATAGCCTAATAATAAGGCTGTGCTGGTAAATGGTATACCGCCTCACTGTGTCACGGCCTCATCACGGTGAAACATAATGTATTAACCTCGTGGTTTAGTGCAGTGGTTTTCAACCAGTGTGCCGCGACACAATGGTGTGCTGTGAGATTTTTATCCCCCAAAAAATATGATGTAATTTTTTTTGTCAACTTCATAAATCTTTTATCAAATCCAAACTTATTCAAAGTTGTGAAAATGTGACATTTAAACATTTACTGTAGACTTTTTTTAAATGACATATCCAGCTAAAGTCGATTTCTAAACTGAAAGGAATGGAGAACTGTGGCAGTTGGTTTGCGCTGGTTGACTGGCTCGCTTTTATGTGACTCATGGGCTTTAATCATTCTCTACCCTCGCATATGTCAAAAACAACAGGAGGGAGCAACTGTTTGTAGAACAGGACTTAAATGTATAGGCTTCTCATGGTTATCAAATATTTGCTTCTTTTATTTTAAATTTGAGATGTTGCACGAGATTGGTGCTGAAAGGATAACCTGCCCCTGTCGGATGAAACTCCAGTTCAAGCTAACTCAAACTTTAATAGGCCAATATATTGCCCTTCAGTTAGGTTATAAAATGAACAAAATGTTATACATTTGTTTCTATCTTATTGACTTGCACTTTGCTTTTCAATGTGAAATTCATTAATTAATTATATATTAATTTATTATTTTTTGTCCATGCTCTTTGTTTAGGCCTTATTCTGATGTGAAATATTTTTAATGAACTAAGGTTATAAATAATGTTTAATTGCACCATATTTGAAATTAACACATTTTTATATTTTTGCCTTTCTATGTGCTTGGTGTAACAATTTCCAGTGCAACTGTACCCCACACTTTTTTCATTTGGCCACAACTTATTTGTTGCAAAATGTTTCGTCAAATAGAGTTGGCCTACAAATTCAGACTTCATCCCGGTTATATTGTTTGAGGAAACATTTCTTAACTGAAACGTTTTGTTTGCCAGACTGAATGCGCAACTGCGCTGAGTTGCAGTGCTATCAAATGGTACTGAAACGCAATTGACTAAATGGACAGATATTGAATTTGTTTTTATCTTGGACTCTGCTCATCTTGTTTTCTGGGTTGGATTTGTGGATGAAATAGATTTTATGAATATAATTTAATATTTTTGTCCTTGCCTTTTTGGTAGGCTTATTTATTTCATATGAAACTGCTTAAATTAACTGTGGATGTATTTTCATCATGCTCAGCTCAGGTGTGCATTCAGTTGTGAAAAGTTTCATCAAATAGAATAAAACAGAGAGGATAGCATGTTTGATCTGTGTGCTATTGTTTTTTAACAATTGTAATGCTCTTTGTTACGTTTAACCACTTAGTTGAATTAACTTATAATAAGATATTGTGAACTGAACATATTTTGCTGTTAATTTATATTTACTGCAAATAGTTTTTATAATCTGGTTTTGGTCTGTCTGCACTAAATAAATTATTTGTATTAAGTAATAATTTAGTATTATTAGTATTTAGTCTGTCTACTTTTTTACCAAACCACTAAAGGCCATTCCTTGCACTTCACACATTTACCCATTTAATTACTCTTCTACTGACGTAGAATACCTAGTAAATTTGTCATTCTAAGTTAGAATTCTCAGAAAATATATTAGGGAATTTTTTTTCCTATTATTGTCATCTTATTATCCGGGGGTGGAAACTACTCTTGTTCCTGTAATTGAGTAGATTTTTAGTGGACTTGCGTATTTTTCAAATTTGGTAATTTGAGTACAAATTTTGTCATGGGGAAAAAAAATGTGGATGACAGACAAAAAGACCAATAAATGAAGTAGCAATACATTAAAATGTGAAGCAATCCACCCACAACACTCAATCAAATTGTGTGTCGTGATGGTTAGGGTTGGTTAGTCAATTAAACATTTGAAGTCAGTCATCCAGTCCAGCAGCAGTAAGGAAAGTTAACCAACTATCTAGCCACAAGTATTAGTGAGTAGGGGTGTACATTTTGTAATCGAAAAGGAAGATCAATCGAAATGAGCATTTCATTTCGACCATCGGATTTAAAGATGGGGTCGTGATTTATTTATCTGGCTTCGGCAAACCAATATTAATTAAAGTATCAGAAAAACAAAATGACAGCAGACAGTAAATACCTCTGCATGTGTGCATTTCTCCTGCTTATCCGTTCTTCTGTGTCACTAAATATTTGAATGAAATGCCTATACAGTGTTTCAGCTGTGAACTCCTCAAATATAATAAGTTATAAACACTTTCTTCTCCAACTGTGGAACCTGCAATTTATGTGGTAGGATATACTGAATACAATATAACTGACAATCTGGGCTTTGTAATACAAATTAGTCATTGTGAAAGAGTTATAATCATGTTGATTACAGAAACGTGATTTCAGCTGCTTTCTATGGAATGACGGGCCTGGAATATCGAAAACACACTAAAAACATAGCACAAATAGGTTTGACTGCCTATATCTCCAAATCCTAGACTGGGATTCTAAAATCCTAAATAGACTTTCTTTAAAATAACCTCAAATAAAAAATAAAACCATAAAAAAGTGGAATGACAGGCCTGGAATACTGAGGTACTACCCACTGTTTTTGCCATCCAGCTGGTCCTATTGCAAGAGGATAGTGATGACCACAGCAATGGTTTTTATACTTTTCCTCGATAAATAAGATTTACTTCAGGTGATCACCTAATCAGTACCTCATTCAGTAGAATGAGGTGTGCCTGTGTTGGACTTCAACAGACACTGGAATGAAATGGCTGCCATATATATATATATATATATATATATATATATATATATATATATATATATATATATAATATATGTGTGTGTGTGTGTGTGTGTGTGTGTGTTAGTGTTTGCTTGGAGAAGATGTGACAACGTTAAAAGTAACTATGTAACTTGTACTCCAAGTACTTTTTAAATGAGCTACTTTTTACTTTTACTTGACTAGTTTTTTATACCAGTACTTCTACTTCTACTTGAGTAAAATGTAATCAAAGTAACAGTACTTCTTCATGAGTTGGGATTTTCAGTATTTTATCATTGTTTTTTCATTTTGCTGTTGTTTGTTGTTTCATTTCAGTATTTAGTATTGCTAATACCCCCCCCCCCCCACCCACACACACACACACACACACGCTAAATAAATATGTGCACCCACCAATTAATTAAAGGTTGTTTTGGAATCACTGTACGACATTAAGAAGTATTCGATTTTAATCAAGACAATAAGTGAATGCGTTTTATTTATGTAGTTAATGAATTGAATATGATCTGTTTCTGTTATTTATGCTTTATTAATAGCTCTGTTGGGGTTTTGGTCATGTAATTTGAAAGTGAATATATATACTTTATCTGTTAGTTATGATTTATTAGTGCTGTTTGTTTTAGCACAGCTTATAGTGATTTATAACAAAAGTTGTTGATCACAATGTTTTGTCTGTGACTTATTGTTCATGATGAAAAGTGTGTGACAAATTGATAGGTACCTTAAGAGCTATTTAATATTGTTTTTTAAGACGAATAGTGAAACATTGCAACTCTGATGAGATCATCCTGAAAACCAGACAGTCATGTTGGTATTTTTGGAATAGAACACCCACACACAACATAACTGAAAGCACACATTTGTAACACTTAAAAACAACAACATTGAAACATATATTTTTTAAAAACTATATGTAAATGTTTTTTTGAATCTAAAAAGTGTTTTATATTTTTATGTAAAACCTATGTAGAATAATTTAATTAACCACTTTAACACCATGATGTACGCATGTACGTCAAATGAAAAACCCTCACAAAGTACTATGCCATATCTGCGTACTTCAAGTTTCTTATTCTATTAGAGGCTTCTCAGTCCAGCGTTTCAGGTTTCGTTTCCAAAGGCAGTGTGGCACTGTACAATGTGTATTGAAAGCCAGAAGGGCGATAATGCAACGTTTTTATACAATCACATGTTGTTTAGAGCCTATCCTAGTTGTACTTGTTTAGTTACTTTTTAGCAAAAGCTATACAGTGCTGTGACAAGATACAATCAGAAAACAGTGCTGAATACAAGACAATGAAACGGCGTCAGCCTCACAATGCTGCATAAAGCCCTGTAGCGGATTTATAGTGCATTCTTGAGCTTATTGTATTAAACATTTCAATAAGTACTACAGAGAAAGCCGGTGATGGCACAGGTTTTGATAGTGATTGAGTTTTAGTTGATAATTACTGTTAATTGTTTATTATTATAGTGTTTCAGTGTATTATTTTCATTTTCGTTTCCGTGTATTGTTTATTTTCATATGAGTTGCAGTGTATTCCCAGCTAACACTTAAAATTATGTTGCTACAACATTGTGGCATCATTGTGTGTTAGCAGGGTTGCATATTATTTGTATTTGTGTTTCAGCTTTTGGTTTACTAGGTTTATATGCATTATAGTGAATTATTTTTAAAGTTTTTTTAAATATTATAAAGTATAATATTGTAAACTAAAAAGCTATTTATATTGCATTTGATGGTACAGTGATTGTGCTTTAATCACTTATTATATTATTATTATTACACTAATTATATTATTATTATTATTTTTTTTTTGCAGACTCCCTCCCAGCGTGACTTACCAAATATAAGCGCATTACAAAGTGCAAAAATACAGTACAAGGCATAAAATATATTACAAATTCCAATTATAAATCCCAATTATGAAAAAGGTGGGACAGTATGGAAAATGCTAATAAAAACAAAGAGGAGTGATTTGTAAATGTTTATTATGAAATTGATGCATGCAACACGTTCCATAAAAGTTGGGACGGGCAATTTAGGACTAATAGCGATGTGACAAGTTGAAATAAGAAGGTGATGTGAAACAGGTGAGGCAATTGTGTAATTGTAGTATATAAGGAGCCTCCCAGAAGGGCCTAGTCCTTCAAGAGCAAGGATGGGTCGAGGCTCGCCAATCTGCCAACAGATGCGTCAGCAAATAATCCAACACTTTGAGAATAAAATTCCCAAAACACAATTCGGTAGGATTTTGGGCATTTCACCTTCTACAATGCACAATATAATTAAAAGATTCAAGGAATCCGGTCAAATCTCGGTGCATAAAGGGCAAGGACGAAAACCACTTCTGTATGTGCGTGATCTCCGATCCCTCATATGTCACTGTCTTAAAAACTGTCATGAGTCTGTAATGGATATCCTGATATTGTACACATTTTAGAGCAACATATGCTGCCATCCAGACGTCGTCTTTTCCAGCTGGACAACGCCAAACCACATTCTGACAGGATTACAAGCGCATGGTTGCGTAAGCAGAGAGTGCGGGTGCTAGCATGGCCTGCCTGCAGTCCTGACCTGTCTCCGACTGAGAATGTGTGGTGCATTATGAAGCACAAAATAAGGCAACGAAGGCCCCGTACAGTTGCGTAGCTGAAGGAATGCATAATGGATGAATGGGGGAAAATTCCACTTGCTGAACTTAACCAACTGGTGTCTTCAGTGTCCAAATGCTTAATAAGTGTTATTAAAAGAAAAGGTGATGTTACACAGTGGTAAACAGTCGACTGTCCAACTTTTTTGGAGTGTGTTGCAGTCATCAGATTTGAAATGTGTACATTTTCAAAAATTTAAATTCACAAAGTAAAACTTCAAATAATGTGTTTTCAATATTGTACAGGGTGAATTGAATTTTCAAATGACTCTTTTTGTTTGTTTTTTTTGCATTTTCCATACTGTCCCAGCTTTTTCGGAATTGGGGTTATACATAATACAGTGCAATTCAAAGCATAATACATTCCAATTAAGCAATTCCAATTCCAATTCACACAAGTGTATACAATATATGAGGTCTTATATCCTGGATTGTAAAAGCTGAGTGCAGACAAGATGTTAGATCACAGTCAAGGGTCAAGGGAAAGGGACTATATGGAAAATCAAAATAAACAATACGAGTACTAGTAACGCAAGGCAAGCAGTATGATAAAATGTTGTAAAGTGCTATCTTACAGGAGAGTGAATGAATACATTATAAGTACTGTCTGATAAGATGTGTCTTGAGTAAGTGCCGGAAGGAGGTCAAGGACTCTGCTGTTTTGACTTCAGTGGGAAGGTCGTTACACCACTTAGAAGCCAGGGATGAGAAGGAGCGGGCTCTGGAGGAAGGGAAGTGGAGAGGAGGCAGAGTTAGTCTTCTGGCACCAGAAGACCGCAGTGGTCTTGTGGGGATGTATGGGGAGACCAGGGTCTGTTAGCTTAGTGCAGTGTGGTCGAGACAGTGGTAGGTGAGGGTCAATGTCTTGAACTGAATGCGTGGTGGTATTGGGAGCCAGTGAAGGAAGTGGAGCAGTGGATTACCATGTGTGAATCGGAGCAGAGAGAATACCAGACGAGCCGCAGAGTTCTGGATGAGCTGGAGCAGGCGGGTAGTAGTTGCAGGCAGACTGGCCAGGAGGGAGTTGCAGTAGTTCAGGCCCAGTGACTGGACGAGGAGCTAGGTTGAGTAGTTTGTGAGGAAGGGTCAGATTCAGTGTATGTTGCTCAGGAGGAATCTGCAGGTGCGTGTCAGCGTGGTGATGTGCTTAGTGTAGGAGAGCGCAGGATCGAGGGTGACTCCTAGGTTCTTAGCGGAGGAAGAGGGAGAGAGTGTCTGATTTGGAGAGGTTGAGCTTGAGGTGGTGTGAGTGCATCAGGACGGAGCCTTTGGGTATGCCTGTAAGGAGAGGTTGGGGGGTGGATGAGGAACCTTGTCAGGTCACATTATAGGTCCAGTCGTTGAGGTAGGAGGAGAACCAGGTGAGAGCAGTTCCAGATCAACAGTGTCAAATGCTGCAGAGAGATCAAGGAGGATGAGGACTGAGGAGAGGGAGGATGCCTGAGCACACCTGAGACTATATTAGTGTGTTTTTCTTTATTGGTTTTTCACTACTGTTCATGAATTGTTGTGTGGTTTGGGTTTCTTCACTTTTGCAATTTTCAAGTGTTTTATTGGCGATGAATCCACTGATTGGCTGATTTTTTTTCACCTGCACCTCCTACCTGTAGAGCAGGACTATTTAGGCTGAGAGGTCGTCGACAGTCATAGAGACCGAGACAGAGACTGCAGAAGCTGTTGCACAGCACAGCACAGCACAGCACAGCACAGCGAGAATAAATATATTATAATAAAACCTACCTACCCGCCTTTAATCCTCGGGGCAAATAAAACACTAAAATCCCCTAACAAAAATAACAAAGAAATAATAACGAAATTCTCTCATAAAAGCTATAAATATAAAACTACGTTTCCCCTCAGTATAAACAAATATACTGTAGCAGCAAACAGACTTCAAAAACCAATATCAACCATATATACTCAATTTCAAGGACAACAATACATCAGCACTTAATATTATTGGGCTTCTGTCTCATCAGGTAGTGGCAACACCATGAACCACATGCAGGTAAGTGAGATGCCTGCTACAGGACGAACTTGATCTACGGCGCCTGCAAGTTTTGGGCCAGACAAGACTCGGACTGGCTCCCCACCAGCCGACCAGGAATCCAAGAGAAATCAAGGTAAGTAATGTCCATTGACAGAATAAATTATTGTCCAGATAGAAAATAATAATTGCTCTCCTTTTCAGGTTGCGTGTCCAGGAGCAGCCACCAGAGGGGAGTGAGGGAAGACCGTAACACCGCCAAAAGTCTAAAGTGCAAGATCGTTTTTCCAGGAAACCACGAATTGCCACTACCACTTCCCATGGTGTATTTAATAATGGGATCAGATTGCCGTATCTGGGTCTCTTAATTTCAATAATCAGTACTGCCCTTTTCAACAAGAATTAAACCAAAGTACTCATCCACGCAGGGAGCCTCCACCTTAGTCCACGGTCTCCAAATGCCGGGAGCACATCAGTTCGCCCCGGCGACAATTCGCCCCCATGACAATTCACCCCCACGTCAATTCACCCTCATCATTATACATTATAATAATAATGTACACATAATGTCCAAGAAAAAAAGACAGAACTCCCAATTGATCAGTCCAGTAAAAAGATAAAAAGCGCTATTGATAAAAACAAGACTTACAAAAAATACTCCCATTGTAATCCTCTGATGAATAGACGAGAAATCGGGGTTCAGCTCACCACCGGCTTGCAGGAATCCCCTCTTAGCTTAAGCTTAGTAGATCAGCCAACCAAGTCAGGTTGTGAGTCTGGACTCTGGGATAGTTAGCAAACTTGTCAAATTTGCAGATGGGGTCTCAGTAGATATAATCTTGGCCACACAGATTATTCAATGGGATGTAGATAATATTCAGGTGTGGGCTGACACCTGGCAGTTTTAAGGGAATGTCCTACTGAGAAACTGAACCTTTTCACCCTGGAACAGAGGAGACTATGTGGGGACTTGATTCTCCTCTCATTTGTAAACTTTCTTATGTGCTTAATAATAATAATTATATTTGCTGATTGTACTGCATGGCATAATCTTGCATTTGAATATGATTTTTAAAAAATACATAAGGAAATAATTACCCTTATTGCTAGATTATTGAAGAAATAGCTTTATTATTATTATTATTATTATTATTATTATTATTATTATTATTATTATTATTATTATTGTGTTCTGTAAGTTTATGTAGCTTTCTATTGGCACATTTATTCCTTCTCCCAGGGTCCAGGTGAGGTGTTTCCAGCAGAAAACAGTGCAGTGCCTAAATGTTAGCCTGTTGATGTTGTAGCATTATGTTGGGTGTATTTTGATAAGAGCATTTTAGCTCTGAGCTGAAGCACTGATCTAAAGAAGACCTCTCCCCCCAAAGTTATCAGATTTCCTTAACTCATCAGCTGGGAACTGGTTTACATCAAAAGTGACAGTCTGGGAGGATGGCACCGAGAATAGGCCAAATAGTTTGGAATCCTGCTGTGAAATGTCTGGGGAAGGGGGCCTGTAGGTAATAAAAACTCTTTGAAATGGACGAGAGTCGAAATCCAGACACAGAGCTACGAACCCGGGCCAACCGGCAATTCCAAAAGATGGCATGGATTGACATCAGTCATAAATCAAGCCACCCTCCAATAGGACACTGGGGGCTGAAACCAAAATCCAATCTCAAAAACTCAAGAACCAATCATCTATTGATCTGACAGACTATAAAGAACAGCGCACAGTCTCTCACTCTCTCTCTCTCTCACCTGAACCAGCAACTCGCTGCCACAGTTCAACCTGTAGCTCTGTTGCCCGAACCGGAACCAGAAACCAACCAAGTCTTTGCCGGCAACAGAAGAGTTAAACTGGGAGAAGGAGATTGAGCCGTATGAATAATTATTTTAAAGGACTTTATTAAATAAAGAACTTTACAGACTGTGCATGCCCGCCTGTGCCCACCTGATCAGTGGAGTTTTACAGCTGGACAATTGACTAAGTCGACTGTATACGAAAGTGTTCAGTCATTTAAATAGCTATTTGAGTCTTAAGAAACTTGACCCTTGGAACGAACAGGGCCCTGCTTTCCTCAAAGACTTTGTCTTCAAGTAACTACAGTGGAAACCCTGCTTGCCAAGAAGATTTTGTGCACAACCTTGGAGCCTTCAAACCAGTGGAAAATCTGTTTGGAAAAGACTCTACATTCGCGAAACCCCAACTTCCAGGTGCATCGACTGAGTGGAAGTTCTTGGACAAAGCCGAACTGTACTGCCTTTGTTCCAACCACAAATATATACATTCACCTAAAGGATTATTAGGAACACCATACTAATACTGTGTTTGACCCCCTTTCGCCTTCAGAACTGCCTTAATTCTACGTGGCATTGATTCAACAAGGTGCTGAAAGCATTCTTTAGAAATGTTGGCCCATATTGATAGGATAGCATCTTGCAGTTGATGGAGATTTGTGGGATGCACATCCAGGGCACAAAGCTCCCGTTCCACCACATCCCAAAGATGCTCTATTGGGTTGAGATCTGGTGACTGTGGGGGCAAGTTTAGTACAGTGAACTCATTGTCATGTTCAAGAAACCAATTTGAAATGATTCGACCTTTGTGACATGGTGCATTATCCTGCTGGAAGTAGCCATCAGAGGATGGGTACATGGTGGTCATAAAGGGATGGACATGGTCAGAAACAATGCTCAGGTAGGCCATGGCATTTAAACGATGCCCAATTGGCACTAAGGGGCCTAAAGTGTGCCAAGAAAACATCCCCCACATCATTACACCACCACCACCAGCCTGCACAGTGGTAACAAGGCATGATGGATCCGTGTTCTCATTCTGTTTACGCCAAATTCTGACTCTACCATCTGAATGTCTCAACAGAAATCGAGACTCATCAGACCAGGCAACATTTTTCCAGACTTCAACTGTCCAATTTTGGTGAGCTTGTGCAAATTGTAGCCTCTTTTTCCTATTTGTAGTGGAGATGAGTGGTACCCGGTGGGGTCTTCTGCTGTTGTAGCCCATCCGCCTCAAGGTTGTACGTGTTGTGGCTTCACAAATGCTTTGCTGCATACCTCGGTTGTAACGAGTGGTTATTTCAGTCAAAGTTGCTCTTCTATCAGCTTGAATCAGTCGGCCCATTCTCCTCTGACCTCTAGCATCAACAAGGCATTTTCGCCCACAGGACTGCCGCATACTGGATGTTTTTCCCTTTTCACACCATTCTTTGAAAACCCTATAAATGGTTGTGCGTGAAATTCCCAGTAACTGAGCAGATTGTGAAATCAGCATCCCTTCGCTTGTCCTTTTTATGAGATCATTTACATTTGATAAAGGCTCTCAGACTCTTATCGATAACAGGTCATACACGTTGCAGCTTGACAGGATGATTCTCAGTATTCTTTCTATATGACTTACTCCCAAGTCTTTCCAGACGTATCACAAATCACAAACCTGACCTTTCTTGTTACCACTATAAACACACACATCTTGAAATCAGTATTACAGTGGTTTCTGTCCCTGATTTCTCCCTTAGTGCTGTGGGAAAAATCTTAGCTTTTCGATGCTTAGTTCAAGTACATCTCATAATTCTCTCCCTACTTACAAATGTAATGGGCATACTTACAGGATATTTTTTCTAAGATTCATGGTTCGGCAAAGAAGGTGCTTTCCTGGAATGGTTTCTTGTCTTGTTGTAGCTTAAACGTCAGAGAAATCCAGTTCCAGCCATCCACCCTTTTGTCTGCTGATGGCTCACCAAATATGTAAGAAAATGGAACCTCCAGTAAAAGTGACTGGAACTAAGACAATTCAGGTTAAATGTGATTTATTACAGAGTCCAGAATATAGAGCACAGCATACAGGTACAATGGGTACAGCAAAGGCAAAACGGTTACACAGCTTTTATGAGTTGAACCCATGTCCAACTCAACCTTCCAGAGTGACCCCCCCACCACCACCAGAGTATCCAATGGCAGCTGTCCATTAGAATACAAAGTGACAATGGAGCCCTAACCCACTCTCCCACATTCCAGGGTAACGACTCTGGTTCCCTCTCACCCCTCCCAGTAGCATGCTTAATTCTCTGTCTCCTTTTGATAAGCTATTGATGTAAGACTGGTAGACTGACCGTCTCCTCATTAGCCTTTTATTAAGCCATCAGCCAACTGCGTCCACTCTCTGTGAATCAGCACACCACTCAAGAATATTTATGGAGAACTGACTTGTCCCAAACTGTGGAATATTATCAGGGTGGATTTTACCCAGTTTCAGACCATTTTATTCCTCACACTCCTGAAATTAAGTAATTTAATTTGAAGCACAAACGGCTTAATACCAAGAAAATTTTATGAACAAAGAATTCCGTTATGATCTGGGTGTTTGTAGTTTGTAGTTCAAACCTATTGTCATTTGCTGACTGACCCCATTGATTCAGAGTGGGGGCTGAAAGACATTGAGAACAGTGATGTGAAAAGCTGTGACGCATTCTCTGACATGATCCCAGAAAGACAATCCATTTATTGTGAAGCTCTTAGAGTTGGGCATTACTTTGCCAGGCCTGGGGTTTAGCTTCCCATGTTCCTTTTCTTCAGTGAGCTGAAAACAGTAGATAAAGAACTTACAGATACTTAGACCTTACTCCAGTAAAAGTAAAAAGTCTATCATTGAAACAGTTCTTGATAGTAGATGTTTTTTTACATTTACTCAAGTGTACAAAAGTACCAAAAGTAAAAGTAAATATAGTGATTTTAGTAATAAAGTGAATGTGCATGTGTTTGTGTGTGAGATTTATGAAGGGGGCACACAAGAGATTAATTTGATGTTTTAATCCAACATTTTATTTTCCATAGATTATATTGTGCCGATGTGTTGCCTTGGACAGGAAAGAGAGAGAGAGAAAAGGGCATTTGAGAACAGTAGGGACGTTGTAGGATTGTCTGGGAGTAATCAAGAGAGACAGTACCAGACTCTGCATTGAAGCAGAAACCACATTTGTTTAGCACTTTATGTCCTCATGTGTTTAATTTTCCTTGCAAAAGGAAAATAGTACCACACTGTGTATATTCGTCAGTGTTGGGTTCCAGGGTCCAGAGAAGCAGGCAGCAGTGTACAGCTTGAATCTCTGTGCAGCTATTGTTCTGATTGGAAGTATAAACAAACCAGGCAGTCATCATCTGGAGTTTGGGAGGACACCTTCAGCGTGATTGGTTTTAAACAAATACGTTTTTTCTCCCTTGTTCTTGTTTACTTACTTTTTTAGTGGGACTTGTATGTTGCAAAACTGCTCAGATGGTGTACACTGTGTTCTACACATAGCACTGCTGTTTTATGAGCTTTGTGACTGACATTGGACAACAGCATTCTTACATATAACGGGAAAGAAGACAATCAATTATTTGCTGTGAAAAATATATATATATTTTTAGCTTGTTTTCCCTTCAATGGGGCCTGAATTGGGTAGCCTGCCTAGCCTGAAGATTTCATGGTTTGATTGTGGAAGGAATTGTTCTATGGTAGCATCAGGGTGGAACAACTATTTATCGGATGTTTTACCCCACCATGTTTGCTGAATAATAGCGCCTGCCTCTGTTTGAATCGTGCCACGTCTGATGCATAACAGTGCCTGCCTCTGTTTGCCGTACGGTCAATGGAAATCAACATATGTATTTTCCTTTTCCCTCCTTTCTGAACTAGTTAGCCAAAAAGTGACAGAGTGTGTACCTTGGGTGCTTGTAATCGGCTGTACTGGGACAGTTAATACATTATTTTCTTTGTTGTTTCTGTTTCAATTATGTATTTCGTACACTGTCTGCAAAACTGCATTATTTGTTTAATAAACTCAAGTAAGACATATGGGGTCTCTCGGCTGATTTGAATCAGACTTTTATCCACATTTCCACAACATAAAGGTGATTTAGTGCAGGGAGTGCTGCCCTGTTTGGGATAATGGTATGCTACAGTAGGAATTAAGAAAAATATACTATCTGACAACATTTAATGGGGCAGTGTGTATGAAAAATAAATCTTTACACATGCTACAGGGCTTGTGCATTAACGTGCATAACACAGTGGCCCTGAAGTGCAAAACGCAATTGCAAAAAGCAGAATGCAATTGCAAAAAGGCGGGACACGTTTTCTATTGGTAGGACTGTAGATGACGCAATTCCATAATTAAAAAAAGTCTTTGTTTTGGGGTTTCTTGTTTTTGTGTTTTTCTTTTTGCATTTGTGTTCTTCCTTTTGCTTTTGCATTCTGCTTTTTGCAACTGTGTTCTGCTTTTTGCATTTGTGTTTTGCACTTCAGGGCCACCGTAGTTATGATCTCGAAAAAGTATTTAAAAGGAAAAACAGAAAAGCAATTAGTTCATGTCTGAACAAAAAAGTTATAAGTAATATTGTATCTCTGGACCCTTATGAAACACTATTTAAAGTACAAATAGATAACATAGGTCAAAATATTAACTTATTTGTTCAACACATGGTTGTATGTCAAAAAAGTGCAAAATGCTTTTCCAAGAAAATAACTTGTGTTTTAAACAATCAATAAACTTAAAAAAACATGATATCGTTTCTAACAAATGATTTGCAGGTTTGTTTTGGTTAAATTAATGTATATAACAAGTATTAACTTTGCAGAGACAAGACTGGATTATATGAAAATTAATTTTAACACTAGAACAAGGTAAAACAGTACAAATATAAGACTAATAGTTGGCCTATAACAAGGTCAAATTGTAAAAACTATAAAACTATAAAGAAACAGTAGTTGCTTTTACACTGCCATTTCGGATCCTAAACAAATGCATTGGTAGCAAACTCTGTGGATTTCACTAGAGCTCTTGGCTATAAATTATAAATTAAAATAATTATATCAAAAGCAAAATACCTGCTCACTGATTGGGAACCATCACACAAACCAAGTGGATCAATGGAGACCTGTGATGTTGAAGTTGAACCCTTTTTAAAAGAAGCAGGTGTCACGCTTACCAGGGCAGGGCAAGGGGAACCCGAGCACAGACTCATTCACAGCTGTGAGCCAGGGCAAACAATCAAAAAGGCGCAAATCCAGAAGTCAGAAAGATATAACAGTTCAGAGGTCAATCAAGGAGGCAAACAGACAAAACCAGGGATTCCAGAAGAGTAGTCACAGGAACAGAACAAAGAGGTTAAAACACAGGCGGCCATAGATACTAATGCTCAGAGTTGGCTATCAAAGATAAGGCATAACTTCGCAATAAGTGAAGGAAACTGAGGGACATATATACAGGGGCAGAGGGAAGAAAGACTAAGGTAGGGAGTGGGAATCAATGGGAGAGGAGAGTGATGGAAGAAGTGCACATGGTGACTGTGGAATGTTAATTAGGTGATTAAGGGATGACAGAGACTGAGTTCAGTATTCAGGGGAAGATGACCTCTGGAGGTGAGCTGGGGAATAGGTGAGAGGAGAAGTGAGGGAAGGTGTTAGAGGAGATGTGACAGTACCCCCCGTCCCAAGGACGGCACTAGCCGGAACAGAGCGGCGACGACGGCGAGGACAGCCCCGGGGACAAGGAGCAGGAGCATCAGGATGGGCACTATGAAAGTCAGGGCAGGGTCTAGGATATTGGTCGCAAATTCCCACAAATGCTCCTCAGGACCATAGCCTTCCCAATCAACGAGGTACTGCAGGCTGCCTCGGTGACGACGGGAGTGAAGCAGGGACCAGACAGCATAAGCAGGACCATCACAGAGATCCAGAGGAGGAGGAGACGGGTCAGGAACAGTCGGAGCAGCAGGAGTTGAGGGATCCGAGACCACTGGCTTCAGGAGGGAGACGTGAAAGGAGGGAGAGATTCGGTAGTGAGGAGGCAACTGTAATCTGTATGTGACTGGGTTAACTTGATGCAAGATGGGGCGTGGGCCAATGAAACGGGGACTCAGTTTCCTAGATGGAAGTTTTAATTTAATGTCCTGGTGGATGACCAAACCAGCTGTCCCGGGCAATACTGAGGAGCTGGTCGCCTATGACAGTCAGCCTGGGTCTTTTGTCGGGCTATGGCTCGTTGTAGGCGGACATGAGCAGCATTCCAGACCTCTGTGCTGCGATGAAACCATTAGTCGACTGCAGGGACATTGGTGGGTTCTTCATCCCAGGGAAAGAGAGGTGGTTGGTATCCAAGAATACACTGGAAAGGTGTGATGCTGGAGGAAGAACTGAGAGTTCTGGGTATTCTGCCCAGGGTAGAAATCGACTCCAGTCTGTTTGTGAGGTGCTACAATAGGAACGTAGAAATCTGCCGATCTCTTGATTTAAGCGTTTGGTCTGTCCATTAGACTGAGGGTGATATCCAGATGTCAAACTGATGTTAATATTCAAGGCTTTGAAGAAAGCTGCCCATACACAACTGAGGACCCCGATCAGAGACGATGTCCTCTGGCAACCCGTAATTACAAAACACGTGATGGAAAAGGGTTTCTGCTGTCTCCTGGGAAGCTGTGGGAAGCCCCTTCAATGGTACCAGCCAACATGCCTTAGAGAACCGATCAATGGCGACCAAAATGGTGCTGTAACCATGGGACTTGGGGAGATCAGTAACAAAGTCTATTGAGATATGGGACCATGGCCGGTGTGGGATGGGAAGTGGTGTCAGGAGACCAGCGGGACGAAGTCTGGAAAATTTTGCTTGAGCACATGTGGTACTGGCATTGACAAACCGAGTTACATCCTGTCTCAATGTGGGCCACCAGAATCGTCTTTGTGCCAGAGCAATTGTGCGGTGAATCCCTGGATGTCAAGAGGCGAGAGAGGAATGTAACCATCTCAAAAGTGAGGAACGCACAGATGAAGGGACATAGGTTTTGTCAGATGGGCAGATGGAAGGAGCTGGGTCTGAGGCAAGTCCTCTTCTAATCCTTTCCCAGATATTCCTTTGAATAGGAGCCACAACACAAGTAGGTGAGATGATTGGTTCCATCAATGGAGGAGTATGCTGAGAGTCAAACTGGCGAGAGAGTGAATCAGCCTTGACATTTTTAGATCCGGGGCGATAGGTCAAAATAAAGTTGAAGCAGGTAAAGAACAATGCCCAGCGAGCTTGACCAGGGTTGAGACGCTTTGCAGCTTGAATATACTCCAAGTTCCTGTGATCAGTTAGGACCAGAAAGTGGTGTTTGGAGCCCTCCAATCAATGTCTCCATTCTTTGAATGCCAGTTTGACTGCCAGGAGCTCATGGTTTCCAATGTTGTAGTTACATTCTGCAGATGAGAGTTTGCGGGAGAAGAAGGCACATGGATGGAGCTTGGCCGGCTTACCTTGTCGTTGGGAGAGCACAACCCCTACTCCAGTTTCTGATGCATCCACCTCCACAACAAAGGGCAGATTAGGGTCTGGATGTGTCAAGATGAGGGAAGTAGTAAACAGAGTTTTCAGTTTAGTGAAAGCCTCACTAGCAGCCGTGGTCCAGAGTAACATTCGGGTGGATCCCTTCAAAAGAGAGGTAAAAGGAGAGGCAACAGAGCTGAAGTTGCGAATAAACTGGCGATAGAAGTTAGCAAACCCTAGGAAGCGCTCTAAGTCTTTGACTGTTTGTGATTGCGGCCATTCAGTCACTGCTCTCATCTTTTCTTGATCCATATGGACTCCTCCGGAATCAATTATGTATCCCAGGAAACTCACACGCTGTCTGTGGAACTCGCATTTCTCTGCTTTCACGTAGAGACCATTCTGTAGGAGACATTGCAGGACTTGCCGAACCTGGGAGATGTGTTCCGAAAGAGACTTGGAATAGACAAGAATGTCATCAATGTATGCGATAACAAACCTGTTCAGATAGGGTCGCATTACCTCATTGACAAAGGCTTGGAATACTGAGGGGGCGCTGACCAGACCGAAGGGCATAACCAAGTACTCATAATGTCCACTTGTGGTAAGAAACGCTGTCTTCCACTCGTCCCCCTCTCTCACCCTGATGAGATTGTAGGCCCTGCGCAGATCAAGCTTTGTGAAGAAACGAGCTCCTCGAAGTTGTTCCAGTGCAGCTGGTACTAGGGGCAAAGGATAACATTATTTGACGGTTATTGAATTGAGCCCCCTGTAGTTGATACAGGGTCGAAGACCACCATCTTTAATGGAGACAAAGAAAAAGCTGGCGGCAGCGGGAGACATGGATGGGCGGATGATGCCAAGCTCGCAAAGCCTCCTTGATGTATTCCTCCATGGCCTGCGACTCTGGAAGAGACAAAGGATAGACACACCCCCAAGGAGGAGATGTTCTGGACAGCAGGTCAATGGCGCAATCCCAGGGACAGTGTGGAGGATGATGTGAGGCTTGAGTCTTGCTAAACACAGCTGCCAGGTCCCTGTATACAGAAGGAAATATGGGAGTGGTAGACAGGAGTGGACTTTCCACATGGGTTGCCCTGCAGGGTAAGGAAAGACAGGAAGAAAATCATGTAGAACCCCACGAGATTATGTCACTATTGGTCCAGGAAATGACCAGGTTATGCTGCATGAGCCAGGGAAGTCCAAGTATAATATCAACTCCAGGAGAATCGATCACCAATAAAGATAAGTGTTCGGTGTGCAACTTGCCGATGGACATGGTTATGGGGTGCGTTCTCTGGGACACAGGACCGGAACCGATAGGTTGATTGTTGACTGCATGAAGGCGTAGAGTAGGTGAGCATGGTAAGAGAGGCATATTAAGATGGTTTACCACATGTCTGTCTATAAAGTTCCCTGCAGACCCCGAATCCAACAAAGCAGATAAGAAGACACGATTTGACCTGAGCTGGATCCGTGCTTGGACAAGAGACTGATCAGGTGTCAACAGAGGACAGAGGGCAGTACTCACAGACGTCTCGGAGGTGACAGTGGAGGAACATCGACGATGGGGACATGTCTCACGAAAGTGTCCAGGTTGACCACAATAAAGACACAGCCGATGTTGGAATCGCCTTTGTCTCCCCTCCAGAGATAGATGGGTGCGTCCCAGTTGCATAGGTTCTGGTTCGTGGGGGAAGCTGGATGATTGCTGTATTGTGAATGGTGATGAAGAGGCTGTGGATTTGGAACATTTTCCTCTGGTTCTGAGAAGGTTGTCCAGGTGGACCGAATAAGTGCTTCCAAGTTGAGTGATTCATCTCTGCAGGCCAGTTCAGTTTGTAGGTCCCTGTGTAGACCGCGACGAAAGACACTGATCAGTGCTGGCTCTTCCCATCCACTGCTCTCAGCCAGGGTTCGAAATTTTAGGGCGTATTCAGAAGCGGTGGAGATGAATTGATGTAGCGTAAGCAGTTGTTCCCCAGCATCTCGTCCGGCTAACGGATGATTGAATACATCCTTGAAATGCTTCAGGAAGGTAGGTAGGGATTTGGTGACTAATCCCTGACGAGTCCAAACCGCTGAGGCCCATTGAAGTACCTTACCAGTAAGTAAAGTAATAATAAAAGCAATTTTTGCTTATGAGGGCAGATGGGCAAAGTACAGGGAGCATTGTAGAACAAAACCCTCATAGTGATCCGGAGAGCCATCATAATAGTTTTCGTGACCTACAGAAATGCCCCCACCAGTACCACCTTTTCCCATTGATCCAATGGCACTGCCCAGAAGAAAACCAAAGTAACAGAAAATACATTTTTGTAAGGAGCAGACAAATGTTTTCAAAGAATGTTTAATGTAGAAAATGAAGTTAGGTAAACATCTTTATAATAAACAATCCAGAAGGTTTATTTTATTATATTTTGTAAACCAATTATGGTCCCTACCCTATCACCATCCACAGCATTATTCATATGTGATCGAACTGTAGAGATTCCATAGCAGAAGTGTTAAACATGCACAACGGGAGTTGTTGTTCAGTGTTGGAAAAAGGACGAGTCAAATTCAAAAACATTTATAGATATTTTAAGAATCTGACTGGACGGAAATTATAGGACTGAAAAAGATGATAGTCTACTAAAAATAATAATAATAAATTAAATAACTTACTTCCAGAAGCTTCTGTTCTGTCCCTCACATATTGGCATTCCTTCAGAAGCATCTGATTCCTTCACTTTTCCTTTAGCATATCATTCTTGCCCTTCTTTGTGGTTTGACTATTGGTTTTTAGGGAAACTATGTACAACCAGGAGCTGACTAGTGTCTGTTCTCTTTTCCGTCATCCGCAGGATATTCTGTACATTTTACTTTTTAAATAATACAAAAAATACAGAATACCTCAGAAACATTAGTATTACTGATATCATCCATTTCTTATAAATGACAATAATAATTAAAATAATGAAAATAGTGTCATATGTAGTTGTTGGGGAATATAATTGCATTATTCTGATATACCCAGTATTGTGCCCTACTTCTCTTTCTACTGTCAACTTTGTGTGATTTATGGTTTTATGAAGTCAGCGAAGGTTGGCCCATGTGGTCCAATCCAAGCTACTGTACTGAGCTACTATAGCTCAAATTGCTGAAAAGGTTAATGCTGGTTCTGATAGAAAGGTGTCAGAACACACAGTGCATCACAGTTTGTTGCGTATGGGGCTGTGTAGCCACAGACCAGTCAGGGTGCCCATGCTGATACCTGTCCACTGCCAAAAGTGCGTACGATGGGCACGTGAGCATCAGAACTGGACCACAGAGCAATGGGAGAAGGTGGCGGGGTCTGATGAATCACGAGTTCAAGGTGTTGACTTGACCTCCAAATTCCCCAGATCTCAATCCAATCGAGCATCTGTGGGATGTGCTGGACAAACAAGTTCGATCCATGGAGGCCCCACCTCGCAACTTACAGGACTTACAGGATCTGCTGCTAACGTCTTGGTGCCAGATACCACAGCACACTTTCAGAGGTCTAGTGGAGTCCATGCCTCGACGGGTCAGGGTTGTTTGGCGGCAAAAGGGGGACCTACACAATATTAGGCAGGTGGTCATAATGTTATGGCTGATTGTTGTATGTTTGAATTGGTAGGCTGTAATATATCTACCTGGCACCCAAATTGCCATCAGTACCACCGTAATATTATGAAGATATTTTTACAGTTCCTATATTTTATCCTGAAGAAAACAATGGCCAACAAAATTAAATGTTATTTAGGGACAGATCTAGAAATAACTTTAATTTATATTCAGTATAACAAAGGGTAACATTGGGCTATAAACATAGACATCTTGACAAATCAGATTATCGACAGGTAACTGAATAAAATAAGTAATTTATATAATATTTTCAGTTTTCTTACTGCAACTCACTGTTCAACCTAGCTAGTGCAAAATGTGGCAGTGTTTGGCAGGCATGCAGCCACTTGTTGTGGGGGGGCACAGTTGGTTAAGAGATCATGATTGTTACAAATGGTTGGTATTTTATGCTTTTAAGTACATCTATATGGTATCCTAAGTTACTTTAAATGTAAGTGTAGTAGTCTTTTCTTGTTGTATTCTCACCACTGGTATTTCTGACACCAGTTACTGCTTGGTTCCAACAGTGTGAGGGTCGGCATCTAACCCTGGTTGTGAGACCTATTCATATATATTTATCTCTTGCCAGTCGATCTTTTGGCATGATTAAACTTGTCCATAAAAAAAAGTCCATAAAAATGCTGTGCACACAGTTATAAACACTATAAGAACAATCAGGTCAATGTAATTGCAACTGAAGCTTTTTAAACACTTTACCATAAGACCCCCTTATCAGACATTAACTAATATGTTAGTTAACATGAACAAACCAGTAACTAATAACCACTAACTAGTAACTACAAGTCATGAAAAGTAATTTGGTAATGGTAGAAAATTAATTAACGCCTGCATTAATGAATGTATTACTAGTGCTCCTTATGCATTAGTTAACTTGAATAGGGTCTTGTTAAAACATTTGTTTTACCTGTGGTAGAGTGGAAACTGTCCATTCCAAAACAATCCTTTGCAAATGCTTATTAGGGTGTTTTAAATGTTTTAATTTATATTTAATGTATTTAACTATACTGGTAAAAATAACACAACCTAGTCTCACGAGAGAACATTGTAGCGTAAGGTACACTTATAAATTTCAATTAAGGAAGTGAATTTATAGTATCACCTTATCACGAATCCTGGAATCTTGTAGAACTCAGTTTCCATAATAATTGGACGCAGACACCAATTCCAAAGATATAAATTGTCAAATTTATTCAAAAACAAAGACTAAATGTAGCACTACACTAATTATACAAAAGGGAAAAACTAAATAAAATTCAACTCTAGATCAACAAATCAAAGACAAATCACTTCCATGACCAAATCAAAGACCACGGGTTTGCATATCACACAAATCGTTAAACAAAAAAGGTTATAAACACATTGACTACAATACCGGTTAGTAAGACGAAGGTGAGTCTCTCATTAGTATTGTTAGTCAGACATTAAATAACTACGCAGGTTAGTATTTATGTCAGGTAATTTCTCGTTATATATATACACTCACCTAAAGGATTATTAGGAACACCTGTTCAATTTCTCATTAATGCAATTATCTAACCAACCAATCACATGGCAGTTGCTTCAATGCATTTAGGGGTGTGGTCCTGGTCAAGACAATCTCCTGAACTCCAAACTGAATGTCTGAATGGGAAAGAAAGGTGATTTAAGCAATTATGAGCGTGGCATGGTTGTTGGTGCCAGACGGGCTGGTCTGAGTATTTCACAATCTGCTCAGTTACTGGGATTTTCGCGCACAACCATTTCTAGGGTTTACAAAGAATGGTGTGAAAAGGGAAAAACATCCAGTATGCGGCAGTCCTGTGGGTAGCCTTGTTGATGCTAGAGGTCAGAGGAGAATGGGCCGACTGATTCAAGCTGATAGAAGAGCAACTTTGACTGAAATAACCACTCGTTACAACCGAGGTATGCAGCAAAGCATTTGTGAAGACACAACACGTACAACCTTGAGGCGGATGGGCTACAACAGCAGAAGACCCCACCGGGTACCACTCATCTCCACTACAATGGAAAAAGAGGTTACAATTTGCACAAGCCTGGTCTGATGAGTCTCGATTTCTGTTGAGACATTCAGATGGTAGAGTCAGAATTTGGCATAAACAGAATGAGAACATGGATCCATCATGCCTTGTTACCACTGTGCAGGCTGGTGGTGGTGGTGTAATGGTGTGGGGGATGTTTTCTTGGCACACTTTAGGCCCTTTAGTGCCAATTGGGCATCGTTTAAATGCCACGGCCTACCTGAGCATTGTTTCTGACCATGTCCATCCCTTTATGACCACCATGTACCCATCCTCTGATGGCTACTTCCAGCAGGATAATGCACCATGTCACAAAGGTCGAATCATTTCAAATTGGTTTCTTGAACATGACAATGAGTTCACTGTACTAAACTGGCCCCCACAGTCACCAGATCTCAACCCAATAGAGCATCTTTGGGATGTGGTGGAACGGGAGCTTCGTGCCCTGGATGTGCATCCCACAAATCTCCATCAACTGCAAGATGCTATCCTATCAATATGGGCCAACATTTCTAAAGAATGCTTTCAGCACCTTGTTGAATCAATGCCACGTAGAATTAAGGCAGTTCTGAAGGCGAAAGGGGGTCAAACACAGTATTAGTATGGTGTTCCTAATAATCCTTTAGGTGAGTGTATATATATATATATATATATATATATATATATATATATATATATATATATATACACACTACTACTAGTTTTAGAACACCTCAATTTGTCCATTTTTTTTAATTTATGCAGTTTAATGTCTCCATGTACTCTGACATTAATGCATAGAACAAATAAACAATTGGAGACAAAAAATAAATCATGGAATCATTTTGTTTAACACATTTTGTTTAAGTGTTTGGTATGCCATGAAAGCTGAAACTCTCAGCTTTCTAACGATGTGAAGCATTCTTCGTTATTTATGCCCCCTCCTCTGCATTCTGAAATGGGGGTTGGGGGATACTTGGTCTGAGTAGGAATACAAAATCTCTGAAAATATTGTCATTAATGACATATTCTGGAACCAGACAGTCTACTGATCAAAACAAGACCATCCGTGTTTTGGTAGAAGCAACACAAACTTGTAGAGAGCTCCAAATGTCAAGATGGAAAACTTTGTTTACAGTGTACTAATACACAATGATTTTACATAATTGGATCTGAACTTCTCTGTGTTTGACAGAACATCAAATCTTCCTATTAATCAGGACACATGAAAAGTATAAGTAGGGTAGACCGGGGCTGGTTGTAACACTTTTTACTCAATCTTATATTTCTCTGGCTGCTATTTTCAATCCCACGTGAAATAATAATATTGTGTGTAAAAAATGGACATTGTTTAGATCTTCACTTGTATATGTATAAATATGTATAAATGTTTAAATAGACAGTTCGCACTTGTGACATCCAGCCCCATCACAAACACTCTCCTTACAAATCATGATTGTATAATAAAAATCTTTCAACACACTGGCAAATATATAACCTACATTTAAAATAAAACATCAAATTATCAAAGTCCACACCCAACACAATGTAATTACATTGTTTTTGTTGAATATTAAAATAACAAAAAACAGAAACGGCCAAAGGCATTCTGTTCTGATGTGATGATCTGTAACATTGTCTAAAGAACCCCTTATTCCTTCTACAGTTTCATCAATACAGTTTTTTAAATCAGCTCTAGTCTGCCTGCCACACAAGGTTTTAATATGCACCATCTGATGTCACTGTGGTGCAATGTTTCGAACGTTTTGAAAGATTTAATATTTTTCCGAATCAATTGTTTCAGTTGTTTCGATTAATCAGAAGCCCCATTTATGCCATAATTAAAACACAGGGAAAGGCAGAGGTCCGATACATGAAGAGGCTAACAATAAATAACAGGCTCAGAAATGCAGTATTAAAGCAAACAATCACCTCGCATTGATGGTTGGAAACAAAGGGCTATAAATACAAGGGGCTAATGAGTATGGAACGAGGAGAAGGTGTGGTGAGAACTCAGAGACAGGGACTGATAATTAAATAATAAGGATGAGAAGATACTGGCAAATGGCAGGGGTGATCTGGTGGTGATCTTGGGAACTGTTAGGTAGGGAGTGTTACAGTTTAATAATAGCCCTATTGAAGTTAGATTATCCCGGATACATAAGAGATAGTAGTAGTTCAGTAGTAGTTCAGAGGTTAAAATTTAAAATTGAACATGTATTCCTACCAATGATTGTAAAATATGGAGCCCTGGAAAGGTAAGGCCTTCTTAATGTCAGATCAATAAATGACAAAACCTTTATTATAAATTATTTCTGTAATTCTCAAATGTAACCCTGATTCTGTTGATGCCTTTGTCATTTGAGGTGCTCATATTCTCTGTGTGTGGTTATTTTACCTTGTTCTGTGCCATAGTTTACAGACCCCTAAACCTAATCCTCTTTTTCTTACTGAATTGTCAGATTTCCTGTCTATGGTAATTCTGAAACATGGTAAAATACTGATTATTGGTTATTTTAACATGTTGCTAAAGTAGTAATATAGGGCACTTTTTCGAAGGGGGCTGCGGGGGATTTGACCTTTGACCTGAACTTGAGTTGAACTTAGGGGGGGGGGGGGGGCTTCCTAGAGGGGGTTAAGGGGGATTTGACCTTTTGACCTTGAACTTGAGTTGAACTCTGGGGGGTCCCTTCCTAGGGGGTGGGGGGCATTCCTAGGGGGTGCGGGGTGCTTGTACCGTGTCACAGAATAATTAACATATTGATGGGTTCCGAAGGAATGTGCAGGGTGGTGGGGGTCTTCAACTGTTTTTCAAACCCTCCAAAAGATTTGTCTTTAAGCCAGACTGATTCTTTAGTAAAATAGCTATTTTTCTCTATACGTGTGAAGCTCCAAAAGAGCGCTATGTATACCCTTCAGATTCTTTAGAAAACATAGATATTTTTCCCTACGCTAGTGAAGCTCCAAAAGAGTTGTATTTAAAGTCCTCCCGATTTATTTAGTAGAATAGCTATTTTTCCCTACGCGAATGAAGCTCCAAAAGAGCTCTATTAAAGCCCTCCCGATTCTGTAGTAACATAGATACTTCTACTTAAGCGAGATCCGCGAGGCTGTCTCTTCAACAGGGCCAAAGCTGTTACCTCTTTCAAATGGACATGGGTTATGTCAGTCTGGAGCTTTTTGAGCAAGTGGGGGTGGGGACGAGCTGTCTACCTCTTTAGTAACCTCGGATCGGTGAAGAATTAGTATATTTGGGGGCGGAGTTGACAGGGCACTGAAGAAATAGCCTATCACGTTAGAGTTTGGTCTGAATAATTTAAATATTTGCGGGCGGAGCTAACAGGGCACCAGAGGAATGTACAAGGGGGTGGGGGGTCTTCAACTGTTTTTCAAGCCCTCCAAAAGATTTGTATTTAAGCCAGACTGATTCTTTAGTAAAATAGATATTTTTCTCTTTACACGTGTGAAGTGATTCTGGGTCTTCAGCATGTCCGACTGTATCTACGAGAAAACACCCGAGAAGAAAACCCGGGCTAGGGTTCCTTCACGATATGATGTGAGACTCGACCGAATCTGGGTTCTGGAGGATGATGAGACAAGGCGTGGATACCGTTTTAAAATGGACAAGGGATATGTCGGTCTGGAGCTTTTTGAGTTAAGAGCTGGTGAGGAGATGTCTACGCCTTTTGTAACCAGAATTGAGTACACTTACGAGGATTGGATACATGTAAAGGACTGGACAAGGGAAGGGGATGTGGATAAAGCGTTAGAGGCGTTGAAACAGTGGAATAGAGATCGTGAAACTGCACCACTGCCTCTGATGTTTGAAAGTCACGACTGGGAAAGCGCTCTATCTGTGAATCATAGTAGAACTGTAATGACTCTAACTATGACATGGTACAACAGAATAGTGTTTAGGAAAACACGCTATGCCAAACAAATTAGCTTTTTTTACGATGCTGAACCTATTTTTATGGATCCTGAGGATGAAAATGAATATGTTACCGAAATTGATTTCTACGCCCAGGATTGGTCGAAAATGAAAATGGTCATAAAAGAAATTAATGAGGGTTTTGAGGTCTTGAGGAAATATGTAGAGTTTGACTCTGTTAAAAAGAGACTTTATTTCAACAGCGAGGACGGGGGTTGGTTGCATGCTGCCAAAGACATCGACAAGGACTTTGTCGACATTACCCCCACGCCCCCACCCGTCTAACTGTGATGTAATACATGACGTAGTAAAAATATTGTATAAAAGTAGCCACCCCCCTTGCTCTTGGTTTAGATTAAAAGAGCATGTCTGTTACGAGACTCTACAGCCCTCTTACTACCGAGGACCTCCCTTGGTCCTACAATCCTAACATTTTATACCAGCCTGAGCGCTCTTACCGCGGCTACCCGCCACTACCTCAAGACGAAACAGCCCGCTGTTCAATGGAAGTAACGACTAACACCACCGACTCCCCGGCTCAAGAGACCCCGAACATCGCTGCTTTTGCGGCGGCGTCTCAGGAGAGCTGTACTATGGCTCTAGAAACACCTCAACCAGCGCTGAGCAAACCAATGATCATCAAACCTGCCGGGGGGCATGACGAAGGCGACGGTTTTAGACCAGAGGTCCGCGCTGAAGTAAGTAGAATTATTAAGAACGCCCTGGTGTATATACTGAATGCTCTCATCGATCGAGCCCTGAAAGAAGTCTGCCTGGGGTGTGAAGTGAATCATCCTAGCCAATTGAGACACAGCTGTCTGTTTGAACCAGAAACATATTATTTCATCTCTATTTCAAGGATATTTACAAAAAACTGAACAAACCTTGGTTGAAACCAGCGCTAGTCAAAGCATTATCTTATCATCATCTGCATGTTTGTCCTGTGCAGGTCCAGAAAATTATAGATGAAATTTTGTTGGAGCTGAAAAAGGAGCCGTACATCAGAGAGAAACTCAACCAGCCGTTCGAAGAGTTGGATGAGAGCAGCAGAAAAACCTCCGGCAAGCTGAAGGAATATTTCTTCCGTAAAGCAGAGTACAAGGAGAAGGAATTTGATCTGTATGAAACCGACTCAGAGGCTGAAAGCAACTGAAAGCACCTGAAGATGGGGAATGTTCTGGATTGTTTCTGTAACCGGATTTGTCGCCAACAAACTGCGACAAATCTGAGGGCCGTATTGTACAAAGTATTGGAAAAGAAAGTGGCCGAGGAGCGCCTTTTCTCTACAGATTTCACTGTCGACGATGCTCAACTTTCAAACCTGGAGCATTTAATGGATGATGTGAAAAAGACTGAGGGGTATGAAAACTGGGCGGCTATGATCGCTGTTGCAAGGAACAATGTTAGACCATTTCATCAACATTTATATAATCTTTTACAAGTCATGTTTAATGAACAGTTGTTTATTTTTAAAATAGCACATGTTATTGTTTTATACATGTATGTAATCGATGTATGTACTTATAAAATAAAAGCCGGTGTAGTAGTGGATATAGAGCAAGTAACCAATCAGTTGATATATTTTTGTTTAAATAATGGGAAAAATTGCTGTATGTGTTATACTTTTCTCAATTGCTTAAAAATGGGTTTGTACTCTGAAAATGAATAAAAGAGCCATTTTCTAAATACTTTGGTCATTGTTTTTGTGTGCTCTTACAGAATGTCTCGACAAGCTCCTAGGATGAAGGATTTGTACTACAACCCCACCAAAGTAGGGAGTTTGGGGGGTCGGAAGGGATTCCGGAGAGGGCTGTCAGAGAAGGATATTAAGGCAGATAAGATAAGTGTGGCCAAGTGGTTGTCTGCGCAAGATGCTTACACCCTACATAAACCGGCTAGAATTAACTTTAAAAGAAATCGTGTGTATGTTTCAGACATAGATTCACAATGGCAGGTGGATCTAGTGGATATGTCAAATTTATCAAAACATAATAAAGGGTACACGTTCATGTTGACGTGTATAGATATATTATCAAAATATGCATGGGTGCAAGTGTTGAGGAATAAAACTGGCGTTGTTGTTACGTAGGCCTTTAAAGATATACTCTTGCAGGGGCGCTGTCCTAAAAAACTACAGTCTGATAAAGGTAAAGAGTTTCTCAATAGAGAATTCCAGAATCTTTTGAAAAGACACAAAATACATCATTTCACCACAGGAAACGAGCTTAAGGCCTCGATTGTGGAGAGATTTAACAGAACTATAAAGACAAAAATGTGGAGATACTTCACAGCTAACAATACTCGAAGTATCTCGATAGAGTTCAAGAGTTTGTGAATGCTTACAACCACAGTTATCATAGAAGTATTAAAATGAGACCTGTAGAAGTGGATAAGAGTAATTCTTTTAAGGTCTTTAAAAATGTCTATGGTCCGTTTAAAGCCTCAAAGAAACAGGTTTACAAGTTCAAAGTAGGAGATGTTGTAAGAGTTTCAAAGCTACGGAGACCCATTGTAAAAGGTTATGAGCAAACTTTTTCGGATTAATATTTCACCATTACCGAACGTGTGCCTCGAACCCCGCTGGTGTACAGGTTAAAAGACTACGACGGGGAGTCTATAGAAGGTACTTTTTATGAGGAGGAGTTACAAAATATTGTAGTGGGGAATAATAGCATATTCAGAGTAGAAAAGATTTTTTGGAAAAAAACTGAAAACAGGAAAAAATATGTGCTGGTAAAATGGGTGGGGTGGCCTGAAAAGTTAAATAGCTGGGTTTTGGCTAGTGCGGTGCGGGATATACAGCTGGTATACAAGTGAAAGCTCATGGGGGATCTTTCATTATGGGTCATGAAGATGGAAGAGGGAGGATTCTATGTGACGCTGCCTAGTAACGCGTCCCTCTACATTTATCCTAACAACACCATTTCTAGTTTTACAGTCAAATTTGTAAAACCTATAGAACTGCGGAGGCCCTGGGAGGTGGGGTTGTCGGAAATACAGTACCCCCACACTTGGGCTGTAGTACGCGATGAAGACTCTGTCTTTTCAATTTTGGACGTCGGAGTTAAAAAACAGTGAACTTTCACATTACAAGACGGTTATTATGAAAATATTGAAAAATTATTAGAAGAGATGAACAAACAGATCTCTGGAGGGAAACAACCTGTCAGATTACATTACAGTTTGATTAAAAATAAAGTTTACATGGAGTCCGCATCTACGATAAGAATTAAAACCAGCGGTAACCTAGGCCGGATTTTAGGGTTTTACGCCAACAAGGAGGATGAATTTAAGGATATAATAGCTCCATACCCCGCGAATATCCGCGCAGGATTTTACACCCTTTATATCTACACGGACATAATTTCACACCAGAGGGTGGGGGATAGTTACGTCCCCCTTTTAAGAAATGTACATATTAAGGGTAAAAACAACGATGTGGTCACAATTACTTATGACAAGCCACACTACGTACCTGTCTCCAAGACTCATTTTGACAATATTACTATCGAAGTGAAATCGGATCAGAATATTGACATACCCTTCCGTTTTGGTAAGGTTATAAGCAAACTACATTTTCAACCTGTGAAACATTGTGTACACGGCTAAAATGACTATCATGAGGGGTTATGTCGATCCTAAAGACTATGTGAACTATTACAAAATGCAGGCCGGTAACGGTTTGCCAGGGTTCGCTGCGGCTAATGTGATGTATGGGAGTGGAATAGGTGGACTCTTTCGAGGACTTTTCAGGATGGCTATGCCTCTTCTCAGGAGAGGTTTTGATATAGCGAAACCGCATCTTAAATCAGCCGCCAAACACATTGTAAGCGATGTGATCAGCAAGCAGCGCTATGGCCAGAACCAACAACAACGATAATCAGGAGGGTTCGGGTCTAATGGTCCTGGCCAGAGGCTCTCGTAAAAGACGACGCCCACCCAGAGGGCGGAGAGTGGTAGCTAACAAAAGACAGAGACTTACTTATTCAGCGACAAACTGTAGTAGAACTCGTAAGAGTAGGCAGCCAAAAAAGAAGAAGAAGAAGACCTAAAAGAAAGTCAAGAACCTGTTCAGGATATATATTTTAATCATGGCTTTTGTACACAACATGTCGGAAGAATGTGTGAAATCAGAACTGGATCTGTTTACGGTCCCTTACACACAAACGAGTATCGATAAAAGCATCTATGTGGAGATCCCGCTTTTTGGTCATGTTCATTCAGACATATTTTTTCAAGAGAAACTGATGCTCAACGGGGTTGATATTTGACAATATTATAGAAGTGAATCAGAGAAGGAATGTGCTCTATGATTATTATTAACCATGAAGACCAGAGAGCTCACGGCTCCAATGAACTGTAACCCCTACACTAAGAAGCTGTTTCACGGAGTCTATGCCTGCGATCAGTTACCTGAATTGAAGCTAAAGAACTTACCCGCCATGTTTATAATTAACACTCACCCTGAAACCATGCCTCATCGTGGCAAATTTTTTGATTCTTACGGAAACCCTCCAGATTTTATTCATTTTCTAGCTACGATCAACAACTTTTTAATAAACAATTGTAAAGAACCGGTTTATAACTGTCGCCAAGTGCAAAGTCTACAGACTACAACCTGCGGTCAACACTGTGTGTTTTTCTTATATCATAGAGCTAAAGGTCTCCCCTACACAAATGTTATGATGCTGTATGGCCCAGATTTAGGAAAAAATTATAAAACTGTGTCCTGGTTTGTTCAAACATTGAGTCCTAATAATAACTATGTTACATACCTAACATGTATACAGAATGTCTGTTCTTGTAAAGATTTTAAAAAATGTCATGCGTGTTAAAGAAAAGAAAATCTTTAATACAAAAGCATTTTTATTTGACATAATCCTATATAATCATTACATTATAAAATGTTTTAAAAAAACATTACAGAATAAGAATATATCATGTTGTAAAAATTGTGTAATACATGTCAAAATATGGATATACAACGTAATAAAAGTATCAAATGTTACATACAAAGACTTTGCTTTTCCCCTTTCCAACTGCAAGTATACATTTATACCGTTAATAAGGTGTCCATCTATGTTTTGATGCAGGTTTCATTCTTTTCTTTCTGGCGGGGGGTTCAACCCAATCACTCTCACCGGCCTTATAGAGGCAGATTTTGTTATGGGTGGTTTGGTTAGGGATTGTTGATTGAGGCATGTTCAGACACGCCAAAGCTTGGAGGAAATCTCTCCACCCCGTAGGCCTCCTACTATCCAGAATCTTATTAGAACTCGTTACATTCTTGATCAGATCAAACATGTGCGATCCTTTAATCACCCGACCTTTAAAAATAAATTCACCTTGGTTTTTCCAGGAGGTCACCCGAGGGGTGTTAAACATTTTATGTAGAATATATTTTGCATTTCTTTGACTTCTTACAGGCATGCTTTTCAATACATCTGATAAAACCACATCTGCCTCTACAGGGTGTTCTTCTTCTTCTGTTTCAATAACCGCACTACTTTCAGAAAGCTGCTCTTTCTCCGAAGGCAACATTAAAGTTAGAGTACTCTGGCTTTTTGCACCCTGTTTAACGATACTCAGATATCTCTGTAAGGCGGCTGTATAAATCTGTACTTTTCATAAGGGTTTAAATCGCATCGCGATAATATAGACTTCATTTCAGAGTCTAGATTATTTTCCACAGTCTGTCGGAGGGATTCTGGAAGCGGCAGGGTTTTTGTTAGTTTGTCAAGTTGTTCTTGAGGTACCAAAAACATTTTTTGGGTGTATTCCATCGCTACTATACAGATCTGGAAGCTAGAAGTTTGGTTAAGAAAGGCAAGGCTATGCTCAAGAAGGGTCCGATAAAACCACCTTTCTGGTTAATAGCCATTCTCTTCTTTTTAACGGATAACTTCTTGTTAGTGAGGATCTTTATAACAGACTTTTGTTGTTTTAGTTCACCCAGTTGAAAAGCTGTTAAAGGTATATTGCCCCGTAGAACGTTTAAGGCGATTTCACATAAAGTTTCTATCAGATCAGAAGGGGCGGCCAACAACACAGCTTTCCTCTGACGAGGATTACCCTCATATAATATCTTTAAAAGTGGTAGGTTTCTTCTTATCCTAGCCGACATTCTATTTATTATTTCTTCTCTTTAGCACGTAGACTACTGGCCAATCTGGGGGCAGCAAACCCGCTCTGAGTCGATAGTCTTCGGGAGTTTGCGCTTTTAAATCCACTACCAAGTATCCGTAAGTGTTTTTAGTCACGTCTTCGAACGATTCCAAAAAGAATTTAGATTGTCTGGGGTACATTTGCCGGGCCAAAGTGTTCACCTGCAGCTTATCTCTAGGATTTTTTAAAAGAATAATATAATTAGCCTTTAAATTGATTGTTTGACTCTTTTTACCTTGAAAAAAAATTTGAACTAGATAGACGATGCTCAAATTTCTATGGTGTGTATATTTTGTAAAAGCTTTCTCCACTTCGCTATTGTCACTAGCCATTTCCATGAGATCGTCTATCACTATTAAATTGCATTTGTCACTGGGTAACAAATCATCATCACAAAGCGATGCGGGGACACCTTCCACAAATTTAAGATTTTTAATTTTAACCATTAGCTCATCGTACAGAGGTTGCCAACATGAGTAACACCAAACTATGTTATCGAGAGTTTGTGTTATAGCCGTTGCAGAATTCTCTAAAAGCCTTTTAAGAAAAAAACTTTTACCAGAATTGGAAGGACCTGATATAATACATGAAAAGGGGTGTTGAAGTCTGTTATCGAATCCCCCGTCAATATCCATAGGGTAGCGTATTATAGTCTGGCAAAAGAACTCTTTTGTTGTACACTACCTGAAACCTTTTCTGTAGTGGCCTGTTTTCGAGAGTGTACACCTTATTATTTCGGACGATCTGATTTCCCGAAGTAATCACCTCTTGAGGTTGAATTCCTTGATCTAGGCCTGCAACATAATTTTGAACCAAAGTCGTTAGAGACTTGATATTGATCAGTTTCTTGTTAGTGTGATTCAAAGTTATACCTTTCACCTTCATACAGCTCTTTCCTGAAGCTGTTTTATAAGCGTATGTCTTTGGACCCCCAGAAACAAACTCTACGATGTGATCTTGGGGGTCTAGCTCATTTGTTAACTCGCCCAGATCATCTCCAAGCGGCGGCATCCAATCAACCGGTCTGCTGACAAAGACTACAGAGTCCATATCGTGATATAAAGTTCGCTCCTGCAGACGCTCCATTAAACTATACAATTCTAATCTAGCATAAACTGTTGTAAAAACAGCTATAAAAACGTTGACATTCCCTGGCTTGGTCGGGAAATCTTAAGGTCGTCGCCACTGAACCTGAGCTACTCTGTCAGTTACAAATGTGACACATCATGCTCTTTGGAAAACAGAAATTGAAGAAACTGCGGCGGATCTTTAATCAAGGTAGTGTTTATTCTATTAGTCCGCTCTCCAAATTTACCCCACAGACTATTTAGAATCAGTTTTGATATCTGTCTCTTCGCTGGGTTTACAGTTATGTTGCTCGGATCCAACCTGATTCCCTCTTTTTCAAGATATTTCTGAATATAGCTCTCTTTACTGGTTTCATCAGTACACCATGAAGGGTAGCCGGAAGCCTCCTGCTTCCCTTTTAAGGTGTGTCATTATGTAATCTGCAAAAAGCGTGTCAGATTTTTCAGAGAAATGCCAGACCTCGTACACTTTACCGACTCTGTAGCCTCTCTCAATTGCTTTATAAAGCTCCACGCTGCACCACACCCCTGTCAATGACCTCTCATCATCCTCATGTGGACACTCCACCGTCTGGTTTTCAGTTCAATGCACGTTCTACATAGTGGAAACATCAATTTTCCCGAAGCTCTATAAGGCAAAACTGGCAAGAAAAGCCCCCTGGGTGGATACATCGTGACCTTGATTAAGCCAAAGTATTGCTGGAGATCGAGAAAGTCGCGATAAATTATGGTGGGGTGTCCTACGGGGTAAATTTTTGTCTTGTTGACAAAGGGATACAGGCTAGTGAAATCATAGTCATCTATTCTCTCCTCAGCCTTCACCTCGTAATGTAAACAGATTGCGTTAGTGCGTCCTCCGAACAAAGCGTCTCTCGGTTCGAGACGTTCAGGAAAATCAAAGGTTTTCATAAATGTTCGTACACTACCGTCCTGTTTTTTCATAGCTGTCCACTCATGTTCCCACATCACTTTCACAGTTAAACCATAGGTGTTTTTTAGAGTCTCGATTCTTTGTAAGAAATCAAAGTGCATATCTCCACAGATTTGATGAGTGACAGGATTAAAAGTGTTTGCGTCAAAGCACCGAGGACAACCGTGGTAAATACAACCGGCAAACTCATAAGCCGTACGAACCCCATTTTCCTCTGAAAAACCATCCAGAAAGTAGGGACTCATTCTAACCTCGCCATAATTCAAAGCGTGTCTGATCAAGATGTTATGATTGTCAGACATATATTCCAACCATTGGATGGAGGCCGTAGAAAAACTCTTTTGTCGGGATCTGTAATTGTCCAGCGTTGTAATGGCGATGGTGTTTTTCTGCAAGAAATTGGCTCGAAACACTTTCATACAGAGAGAAGCTATTGTCGTACACTGTAAAGGGTCAAGACCCGCTGTCTTAATGACTTCATGCCTGAACCTAACACATGATTCTTTAAGGATCAACACATCATTTCTACAATAGGCGGCCATGTCCTTTCTGAAATCAAAAATGCCATCCTTAACCGTGTCATACCAGTTGAAGAAGTCCTGCCTTTCCCGAGTCATCATGGATTCAACCCCATAATAACTGGGTGCCGGGTAGACGCCTCTATAATTCTGTGTTTCGACCGTGTTAAAAAAGTGGCAGAACCAGCCCTTTTCTCGCGTTTCAAACCCCAACGCTTTAGGTAAAGCGCTCAGTTTCATGGGTAAGAAGTTGAGCAAGTCTATGTAACGCTGGTTGAAATCATGGTCTGTGAAACACATTATTTTACACCCCTGCGCTATGATGTCGGGGGTTACACCGCTTTCCTCCAAATATTTCATAAATATATAAGAGTCATACCCCCTAGCATTATGAGCTATGAATGTGTAATCTCGATACTTTGGACAGCGGTATTTTTGAAAGAAACCCTCAACACATGACTCACCGGCCGCAGCCCACTCGCGATCCAACATGTCTATACAGTGAATATAATTCGCTATATGAACGCCTCCTTCCTGCCTACACTCAAAGTCATAAAAGTAATACTTGTTATGTAGGGGTGCCGGTTTAACAGACTGTATGAAACATTGGTGTTCGGTCACGGGTGTTAAGTCGGCGTTACAGAGATGACACCTCAGAGCGGCACACCTGTGGGGTTTATCCTCTTTATAGGTGTACTGTCTGTAACACTGGAGACAGAATTTTGTTTTATCGCAAGGGCAGATGCTTTGACCTGTACCCCCTCTATGTATTTTGTGTTCGGAAAAACAGAAAGCAGACCGACAGATCCTTAAACAATCCTTACACCGCACTGTGGGAGCTTCACCCTTTCGACATTGCGGATGGTAACACACATTACAGTACCCGGCACATTGATGGTTCTTCCTATCGTTAAAACCCTTGTAGCAAAAATCACAGACGTACGAACAACCCAGAAAAGCCTTCAAATTTCTAATACCATAGTAATGATTTTCGTGAAGGAAAAGAAACAATGTGTGGGGGTTAAATTCTGAGTGAGTTTGAAATGTATCAAATACATCATTTATCTCACAACGGTACCAGACTACGATCTTAACACCCGCCACCTCCTCAAATTTGTGGATATCTAAGAAAGTCACCATCTCCTGTTCCGATAGACCCGCTGCCTGATGCATTTGCAAAGCATCATGCAAAACCTGCTCTGCAACTATATTAGGTTTGGGCAGGCGTACTATACTATACGCAAAGCATGTTTTGTTATTTGTATTACCCTCATTCACTGTTTGCCCGAGTTTCTTATGAATTATTTCAGTCTTGAGACAACTTGACAATCTCCTACGAACACCACCCTCAGGGTTACGAACAACATTAATGACCAAGACCAGACTTTCATCGGCCAGGATGGAGGCTTGACTCTGAAGCAGGTTTTCAATTTTAGATAGAAAAGCCTCAACATTTAACTCATCACCTCTCATTATGGTAAAAACACTGCTAAATAATGAATCCGCTCTCAGCTCCAACTGCACCACATCCTGGGGTCTAACACGTTTGGTAATTCGATCAAGCATATTTTGTATAATATCATGCATTGTGACAAATATCTCGGCATAATTGTCGCTGTTGAATAATTCTGCAAAGCTAAATCTGTGAACAATTTCAAAATTACCGAAGTTTGGTCTGTCTACGTGCTCTACACCCCCATCATTATTATCAGCATCGATATTATGGCAATCCCCACCACCACCAGCATTTGATCTATGGTTACTACCCCGAACATCTTCAGCCTCTTTGTTGATATTTTGAACAGCGCTAAGCTCTCGACTAAACCCATTGTCAACACCTGCAGCTTCACTGTTCTGACCTCCGCCACAACCCCTTTGTTGTACATTGTTTAAAGCATGCTGAATACCTTCAAAAGTGTCAACACAATTGTCATTTACAACATGGTTAGATGCATACTCAGGAACGTTTTCTGTTGGAGCAGGACTAGTAATAAGTTGGTGTTGTTTTTTTTAATTGTTTGCGTTCGGAAGGGGTAGGTGTTCTAAGGAATCAACCATTTGTAACAAGTCAGAATTTACAGAGGGATACAAGTCTATAGCAGGTGCCGGTCGGTTGTTTATTTCAGGCTCCATTTCTAATAGCTCGGGGGTAATCGGTACATTTGCTATGGTCTCAGGATTGTTCGTGTCAGGATCATTCTCTCTAGATCTTTTGGACTCCTGCTCGTGAATGTCTGCATCATTGGTCCTTTTATTACTTTCAGACATGTTCAATCCCCAATCCGGTTTATATAGCTTGCTAAGGCATTAATTAAGATTGTTTGACCCTCAATTACCTGTCTTTGGTTATTCAACACTATATGTAGCAACTCACGCAGGTCCGTAGATGCCAACTCAACCTGTAGATTGATAGTCTCCCGCAAGGTTGTAGTTAGATCTTCTTCTTCTTCACTCGATACGACGCTGACTGGTGATGCAGGCGGTCCAGGCGGTGTTTGGATATGCGTCGGGGAGTCCTGGCTCCCAACTTGCGGAGACACCGGGCGGTTTCTCGGGGTGTTGTTGGTGAATAACTGGGGCTACCTTGCTGCGTAATCAGCCGCAGTAATGAACTGTCTGAAATAGACTCCGATGAACCTGAAACACATGAGAATGGATATGTTTAATCACAGACGGTAACACAAAAAAAAAAATAATAATAAAAAAAATTATAATAATAATTTAAAAATAAATAAATAATAATAATAAAAAAATAAATACATAACAATAATAATAATAACATAAATAACATCCTTAAACAAATGATACATTATTATCATAATTCGATTTATGTAAACCTATAGCTTTTAAATGAACTATTCTTACTCTTATTAATACAATAGTGCTCAGATTATTATAGACCATTCATAATAAAAATATATATAAAAATGTTTAAAAGAATAACTACATCTAGAATGTTGTATTACAATAATAGACAACTTTAATAATTGTCTCAATAAAGCGTGTGCTACGAAAACATTAATAATAACGGTCTAAGTAAGTACATTGTAAATGACAAGAACCCGGACAATATTATCGTTTCATATATAATAGTTTTAAATACTCGGTTGTAAAAACGTATAAACGATGCAAACAGACCGTTTAAATGCAGACGTCTTCTTAGATCTGGCGTTCCTGATTCAAGCTCATCATCATCACTTTCGGTGTCTTAAAACGGAGACATGTATAAACATAAGTTAATAACCTAGGTTAGTCTGGGCGCTGCAGCCAGGTTACTTTCACTTTCAAACGTAGACTACTACAATCCTTTAAACACTACAGATCCCAGCATGCCTCGGGGGTCAGACTGCGTGCGCATCATTCTGCTCAGATGGCTCGGCGCAGGCGCTCAGCACAGCACGCCGGACAGCGCCAGACAATAGAGCCATTGTGCGCACTGTGTGCAATATAACCACGGCTCCATCTCTCGGAGTGACGGAATAAAGGTCTCACTCACCCTCGGAACGCGTTATTTTCCGTCTGGATAGATCCTCTGATAAAAACACAAAATAATATAAAAATCCACCCCGTATAGATCCATAATTTAACATCACACATCCTGGCGAGATATTTATTACATGTATGAAATGGAAAGTATAACCTACGCGGCTCAGCGTTTGACGTGCTGGGTCGCTTGTCATCTAATGTCGGGAACAAATCTGAAAGTAAATATGGTTATATGAAAATAAAATGTACATACGTTCATAACGCGTATAATTAATACGGTCGATACATTATTAAATGAGTCTTACCCGTGTTCATGGATTCGCTCGTGTAGAAATCGAGCACATTGTATGGGGCGCTCGGAAATCCTGCAGATACACGGGTGCTTGTTAGAAACATCGCGCTGTGCCTATTATTTATAAATATTAAAAAATATATCAATAAATAATAGTACCTAGTGTAAAAGGCTCTTGAGACGTTTGAAAATCAGCATTTCCTATAAACAGAATTTAAACGTTTAAATACAAATATATTTAAAACATTTCAAATATTAGATTTCTTAAATACGTATGTAAATGTAGCATGTTTTTAATCTTTCTGAACTAGTGTACGGATATCTAAACACTTCGCAATTATATTTCTTGATTAATTGAATTATACTTACCATCAAAGTTTGAGAAGTGTAGTGTCCGCTCCGCATGGTGGTGGCCGGGCATCCTGATGTCTCTGTGTGTTCTGGTCCGTGCAGGCAGCGTGGTGACCAAATGGACTGAATCTCCGCCGCCACCCGCACTTAAACACCGCGCTGACCACCGCAATCCCCGCAAACTTTCCGTTCACGAGCTTGAAAAAAATGTCTCGAGGCGCTCGAGGATAAGTAATCTAAGTTTGTTCATGAAAATATCGGGCTTATTAGATTTATTTAACCTTAATATCTTTAAATGTTCTGTAAATTACACGTATCTATCGTATGTTGTATATCATGTACAACGCTTGTTGTTGACATATGTTTAATAAAGTTTTCTGTAGGTCTTTCCATTTATTTTAATATATATATATATATATATATATATATATATATATCCATCCCTACGTGTTTAAAACTGTGTAAAGTATATATTTATATAAACAGTCAAGCCTAAACATTGTGACATCAACATTAAATACACACGTTTAAAATGAAATAAATGAAGTTGTCTTTTCTAGGTTTGTATACATCTCTTATTATATTTTATTACATTTTAGAACCAAAATACCTATTTAGACAAGGGGGCTTATTAAGTGCTCTCTCTCTCTCTCTCTATCTCTCTCTCTCTCTCTCTCTCTGTCTCTCTCTACGTGTGATTGATGTTACAACATCCCCCACCACTGCCACACGTGTTATTTTTACACATAGCGGCTGTATGTACCACCAGATTCCTAAATGTTTTGTGGTAACCATCATTCGTTAATTAAATAGTTATCATGTTTTTATATCTTCATACAGCCTAATGGTTAAGAATAACTTATATTTTGATAGCCTTATAGTTACAGGTTTCCAACATCGTTTCGGGTATGTTTCTTTATCACATTATTGTGTTAAGTTAAACTTTTTTTTTTTTAAATACAAGTGGCTAGATAACAGCTCGTTCTCATCAGAATCTGAGCCCTTGAGATAAGCGTTCCAGCCTGCACTCGGTATATATGTAAACACACACACACACACACACACACACACACACACACACACACACACACACACACACACACACACACACACACACACACACACACACACACACACACACACACACACACACACAGAGGATGTGCTGAGATCGTATTGAGTGTATTTACTTAATCTTAACACGTGAATGGTTTATATTACATAATAATTTGATGTTTGATTACTAATATTATTACAAATGCTGCTTTTATTGAGTTGTATTGAAATGTCCCAGTTTCTACATATATAGTCTATGCTTCTTATATAACATATATATTCTATAACTCTTCTATATTTAAGGATTTCTTAACTTAGTAACGTTACATTTAATTTACATTGCACGCTGTTGTGAACACACACACACACACACACACACACACACACACACACACACACACACCTTTAAAACTTAATAATTATATTTATTCAATCTTTACATTGTATCTGTTCTTTAAATAATAAGTTTGATATATATTCTGAAATGCAAGAAAATATTGGTCTTGGGTTGGTGTAGTATTTACTGAGATTATGCCGATTACTGAAAGTTTTAATTTACATTTTCTGTATTACATTTTTCATTTAGCTCATATTCAGGATTTTCTAAAGTTCAGTCCATCTTGTGTCTCTCAAGCTGTCCACAGCCCCCACCGCTCCTACAGATCGTTATCTCTCGCTACATTCCATTATCCGGGGCCCGGGGGGCCCATGGCCTCAAATGTAAACAGAGCCGCTTCTTAAATTGAAAACAGACCCCACCTGTCACCAGTACCCTGTTAGCTCCACCCGCAAATATTTAAATTTTTCAGACCAAACTCTAATGTGATAGGCTATTTCTTCAGTGCCCTGTCAACTCCGCCCCCAAATATACTAATTCTTCACCGATCCGAGGTTACTAAAGACGTAGACAGCTCGTCCCCACCCCCACTTGCTCAAAAAGCTCCAGACTGACATAACCCTTGTCCATTTGAAAGAGGTAACCGCTTTGGCCCTGTTGAAGAGACAGCCTCGCGGATCTCGCTCAAGTAGAAGTATCTCTGTTACTAAAGAATCGGGAGGGCTTTAATAGAACTCTTTTGGAGCTTCACTAGCGTAGGGAAAAATATCTATGTTTTCTAAAGAATCTGAAGGGTATACATAGCGCTCTTTTGGAGCTTCACATGTATAGAGAAAAATAGCTATTTTACTAAAGAATCAGTCTGGCTTAAAGACAAATCTGTTGGAGGGTTTGAAAAACAGTTGAAGACCCCCACCACCCTGCACATTCCTTTGGAACCCATCAATATGGTAATTATTCTGTGACGCGGTACAAGCACCCCGCACCCCATAGGAATGCCCCCCACCCCCTAGGAAGGGACACCCCAGAGTGCAACTCAAGTTCAAGGTCAAAAGGTCAAATCCCCCTTAACCCCCCTAGGAAGGGCCCCCCCACCCCCTAGGAAGGCCCCCCCCCCCCTAGGAAGGGCCCCCCCCGAGTTCAACTCAAGTTCAGGTCAAAGGTCAAATCCCCCGCAGCCCCCCCCTTCGAAACAATGCCCTATATTACTACTTGCTAATTTGTCTGACACTCCCCTATCCACAAGAAAGGGGACAATATAGTGAGGAAATTACAGGCTAATCAGTCTCACCTATATTACTTGTACACTTTTTGAAAAACAAAAATGACAGAAAATAGAGGAGCATCTTAAAACCATATTCTTGGAGATTGTCAATATGGGTTTAGACGAGACAGATCATGTCTTACTAATGTATTGTTTTTTGAACATGCAACTGCAGCTGTAGATCATGTGAAAGCATATCATATGATATACTTAGATTTTCAGAAAGCTTGATACTACAATTGGAAGCTGTAGGCATTCAGGGTAATGTAAGTATATGGATGATGAACTAGTTGATGTATAGGAAACAGAGGGTGTCGATTAGAGGAGTCACTTCTAACTGAAGTGAGGTTGTTAGTGGAGTTCCACAGGGATCAGTATTAGAGCCTGTGCTTTTTCTAATTTATATTCATGATCTGGACTCTGGGATAGTTAGCAAACTTGTCAAATTTACAGATACTACTAAAATATGTGGTTTCAGCAGATACAATCTTGGCAGCACAGGTTATTCAAAGGGATTTTGATAATATTCAAGGGGGGATGGAACCTGGCAGATGAAATTCAATGTGGACAAGTGCAAGGTATTGCTTGCACATATCATGCCAATATATTAGATCGCCTTACAAACTTTGTTAGTATCACTGGCACTGCTTTTAGTTAGTTTGCCTTCTATCTTACTGACAGACAATTTTGTGTCTCAATTGGAGACAATGTATTGTCCAGAGCTCCAATAACTTGTGGAGTGCCTCAAGGATCAATTCTAATACCAATTATATTTTATGTACATTCCATTTTCTTACTGTGGCGTAAAATCCCCACCCACACTCGGGAATGTCATCATCACTTTGTGATAAAAACACCAACATCAGAATTTGCCCATAACTGTAGCTTTAGCCTTCACGATAATGAGGCTTTCTATATATGAGCGCCAGTCTGTGCTCTTCAAACATTCTCCCAGTTTATATGCTGACTAGACACTTTATTAGGACTTCTGAATAATGTTCTGATATAAGAATTGCAATAACTGTGTGAGTTTTCAGAGCTGCTGTTCTCCTGTGTCGTCTCTCCCCCAGGAGCTGTAGAGGCCAGCGCTCTCCCTGACTCTGAGGAAGGGCTCCCACTGAGCAGCAGTACGGGGAGCAGAGGTGGGGCTCCAGTCAGAGGCAGGACAAAGAGCCAACAGCTACTGAAGACAACCAGGGGCTGAGAGAGCTGCCCAGGATTAGACAGAGTGAGGAGGAGCTCAGGGGACAGGAGTCTGGCCACATGGCAGAGCCACACACTGAGCGGTCAACACAGGGACTCGGGGCACTTGCATCTGACACTGCAGGGTTAAAGGTCATGCCAAAATTAATAAACAGTGACACTGACCTGGACTACACCCACACTGCAGTTCGCTGCAGGATCCAGTCTCTGGGATCTGAGTGTGGACCCAGTGCAGCTGGTGCTGAGCCAGGCTCTACCAGAACACAGTGTGAACCCAGTCTGCTGTCTGATCACATCAAAACAGAGGACAACACACTGGAGTCTGTTTACACATTGGAGCCGAGAACACAGACTCCTTTCAGAGATGCACTCAGTAATATCAAAATCAAGAATATTACAGACAGTGCCTGGGACCTGTGGCCAGAGCTCCCTGTAGCTGCACAGTGTGACCTAGAGTCAGCTGTCTTGAGGACAGGGCTCAGTGTGGGGAGTGACAGTGCAGTGAGTGTGGAGAGCCCATCATCACAATATCCCTATCGCCAGCCACAGTGTAAGACGAGCTTCCCAGGGGCATCAGAGCTTATTAGACAGCACCGCACTCCCACAGGAAGAAAACGTTTCCACTGTGTCCAGTGTGGGAAGAGCTTATCTCGGGCAGATTGCCTCAACGCACACCAGCGCATTCACACAGGAGAGAGACCATACCACTGTGCCCAGTGTGGGAAGAGCTTCTCCAATGCATTTAACCTCAACACACACCAGCGCATTCACACAGGAGAGAGACCATTCCACTGTGCCCATTGTGGGAAACGCTTCTCTCAGGCAACACACCTCAATACACACCAGAAACATTCACATAGGAGAGAGACCGTACTGCTGTACCCAGTGTGGAAAGAGTTTCTCTGATGCATCTAACCTCAACACACACACCAGCGCGTTCACACAGGAGAGAGACCGTACTGCTGTGCCCAGTGTGGGATTAGTTTCTCTGATGCATCTAGCTACAACAAACACCAACGTGTTCACACTGGAGAGAGGCCGTACTGCTGTGTCCAGTGTGGGATTAGTTTCTCTGAGGCATCTAGCCTCAAAGCACACCAGCGAATTCACACAGGAGAGAGACCATTCCACTGTGGCCAGTGTGGGAAAGGCTTCTCTCGGGCTGCAAACCTCAACACACACCAGCGCACTCACACAGGTGAGAAACCATACTGCTGTGCCCTATGTGGGAAGAATTTCTCTGACGCATCTAGCCTCAACAACACAAGCGCATTCATACAGGAGAGAGACCATACTGCTGTGCCAAGTGTGGGAAGAGTTTCTCTCTGGCAGATCGCCTCAACACACACAAGCGCACTCACACAGGAGAGAAACTGTACCGCTGTGTGCAGTGTGGGAAGAGATTTTCTATTGCATCCAATCTCAACAGACACCAGCGTATTCATCCAGTTGAGAGACTGTAATGCCCACTGTGGGATGAGCTTTGCTGAAACTTGACATGTTATTGTTATTGTTATTGTTATTAAAGTTTTTAACCATCATCCAAGGTTTCTTACATGGTTTGTGAATCATTAACATTCATTGTCTTCTAGAGACACTGTATAACATGCGTGACATCATCACAATGAAAATGTATCCACACGTTTGTCCACACTGCACAAACTGGTGGGTTCTAACTATAAATTATTATGGCTGTAAAGCACTTTGAGAGTCCCAAATACTCAGTATTTCTGAAAACTACAGAGATGTGAAATGTATGAAGTGGATGTCATGTCACAAGAAGTGGAACACAATAAAATGACATTGTGGAAGAAACTCAGCCTTCAATCAGGTCAGTGTGTCCATTGCAATGCCTTAATTTCATGCAGTGTTGCGAGGAAAAGTGAATTTAAATTATACAAATTAGCTCTGACTTTGGTTTTTATGCACAAAAAGTAAAGATCTGGTTAGAATGAAGTAATTTCTAAGTTATCTTTAAAGCAAGCTAAGTGGAAGATATTTATTTATAGGACACACAATTCGATAGGATTTTGGGCATTTCACCTTCTACAGTGCACAATATAATTAAAAGATTCAAGGAATCCGGTCAAATCTCGGTACGTAAAGGGCAAGGCCGAAAACCACTTCTGAATGCGTGTGATCTCCGATCCCTCATACGTCACTGTCTTAAAAACAGTCTGTAATGGATATCCTGACATTGGCTTGGGAATACTTTGGTAAACCTTTGTCAGTCAACACCATTCACCGCTGCATCAATAGATGCAAGTTAAGGCTTTACAGAAGCCATACATCAACACTGTCCAGAAGCGCTGCCGACTTCTCTGGGCTCTGTCTCACCTGAGATGGACAGTAGCACAGTGGAATCGTGTTTTGTGGTCTGACGAGTCAACATTTCAAATAGTTTTTGTGGACAAATCTGTCATCAGGCCAAAGAGGAAAAACACCATCCAAGCTGTTATCAGCGTCGGGTCCAAAAGCCATTGTCTGTCATGGTATGGGGGTGTGTCAGTGCCCATGGCTGGGTAACTTGCACATCTGTGAGGGCACCATTAATGCAGAAAGATATCTACACATTTTGGAGCAACATATGCTGCCATCCAGATGTCGCCTTTTCCAGGGACGTCCCTATATTCCTACAGTGAGGGAAAAAAGTATTTGATCCCCTGCTGATTTTGTAAGTTTGCCCACTGACAAAGAAATGATCAGTCTATATTTTTAATGATAGGTGTATTTCAACAGCGAGAGACAGAATAACAACAAAAAAATCCAGAAAAACGCATTTCAAAAAAGTTATAAATTGATTTGTATGTTAATGAGGGAAATAATTATTTGATCCCCTATCAATCAGCAAGATTTCTGGCTCCCAGGTGTCTTTTATACAGGTAACGAGCTGAGATTAGGAGCACTCTCTTAAAGGGAGTGCTCCTAATCTCAGCTCATTACCTGTATAAAAGACACCTGTCCACAGAAGCAATCAATCAATCAGATTCCAAACTCTCCACCATGGCCAAGACCAAAGAGCTGTCCAAGGATGTCAGGGACAAGATTGTAGACCTACACAAGGCTGGAATGGGCTACAAGACCATCGTCAAGCAGCTTGGTGAGAAGGTGACAACAGTTGGTGCGATTATTCACAAATGGAAGAAACACAAAATAACTGTCAGTCTCCCTCGGTCTGGGGCTCCATGCAAGATCTCACCTCGTGGAGTTTCAATGATCATGAGAACGGTGAGGAATCAGCCCAGAACTACACGGGAGGATCTTGTTAATGATCTCAAGGCAGCTGGGACCATAGTCACCAAGAAAACAATTGGTAACACACTACGCCGTGAAGGACTGAAATCCAGCAGCGCCCGCAAGGTCCCGCTGCTCAAGAAAGCACATGTACAGGCCCGTCTGAAGTTTGCCAGTGAACATCTGAATGATTCAGAGGAGAACTAGGTGAAAGTGTTGTGGTCAGATGAGACCAAAATCGAGCTCTTTGGCATCAACTCAACTCGCTGTGTTTGGAGGAGGAGGAATGACCCCAAGAACACCATCCCCACCGTCAAACATGGAGGTGGAAACATTATGCTTTGGGGGTGTTTTCTGCTAAGGGGACAGGATAACTGCACCGTATCAAAGGGACGATGGACGGGGCCATGTACTGTCAAATCTTGGGTGAGAACCTCCTTCCCTCAGCCAGGGCATTGAAAATGGGTCGTGGATGGGTATTCCAGCATGACAATGACCCAAAACACACAGTCAAGGCAACAAAGGAGTGGCTCAAGAAGAAGCACATTAAGGTCCTGGAGTGGCCTAGCCAGTCTCCAGACCTTAATCCCATAGAAAATCTGTGGAGGGAGCCTAAGGTTCGAGTTGCCAAACGTCAGCCTTGAAACCTTAATGACTTGGAGAGGATCTGCAAAGAGGAGTGGGACAAAATCCCTCCTGAGATGTGTGCAAACCTGGTGACCAACTACAAGAAATGTCTGACCTCTGTGATTGCCAAAAAGGGTTTTGCCACCAAGTACTAACATGCAAATCAATTTTTAACTTTTTTGCAATGTGTTTTTCTGGATTTTTTTGTTGTTATTCTGTCTCTCACTGTTAAAATACACCTACCATTAAAATTATAGACTGATCATTTCTTTGTCAGTGGGCAAATGCACAAAATCAGCAGGGGATCAAATACTTTTTTCCCTCACTGTACATCCCAGCAGGACAACGCCAAACCACATTCTGCCCGGATTACAAGCACATGGTTGCGTAAGAAGAGAGTGCGGGTGCTAGCATGGCCTGCCTGCAGTCCTGACCTGTCTCCAATTGAGAATGTGTGGCTTATTTTGAAGCGCAAAATAAGGCAACAAAGGCCCGGTACAGTTGCGCAGCTGAAGAAATGCATAATGGATGAATGGGGGAAAATTCCGCTTGCTAAACTTAACCAACTGGTGTATTCAGTGCCCAAACACTTAATAAGTATTATTAAAAGAAAAGGTGATGTTACACAGTGGTAAACAGTCAACTGTTCCAACTTTTTTGGAGTGTGTTGCAGTCATCAGATTTGAAATGAGTGTATATTTTCAAAAATAAAATAAATTCACAAAGTAAAACATCAAATAATGTGTTTTCAATATAGTACAGGGTGAATTGAATTTTCAAATTACTCTTTTTGTTTGTTTTTTTGCATTTTCCATACTGTCCCAGCTTTTTTGGAATTGGGGTTGTAATTTATTCACAAAAGTGAAATATTAAAACTCATAGTATGTTTGATAAATGTGTGGTTTTGGTGGGTCTCAGAAGGATACTTTACAGTCATAATATGTACGTTTGTGTTTCAAGTAAAAATGGCAAGGAGCACAGTCCGGGGGGCCTGTCTGTCTGTCCCTCTTCTTCAGGCTTTTCAGTTGTTGTTGTTGTCCATCCTCCTCTCCTGCCTTGCTGACCTTGGAATCTCTGGGACTGCTCTCACCTGGTTCTCCTCCTACCTCAGTGACCGGTCCTACCAAGTGCCATGGCGAGGTTCCTCATCCACCCCCCAACCTCTCCTCACAGGCATTCCCCAAGGCTCCGTCCTGGGCTCCCCCTCCTGTTCTCTCTCTATACTCTCTCCCTGGGCCCCCTCATCGCATCCCATGGTTTTTCCTACCACTTCTATGCTGATGATGCCCAGATCTTCCTGTTTTTTCCCTCTTCTGATCCTCTCATCCCTTCTCATATCTCTTCGTGCTTGTCTGCTATCTCCGCCTGGATGCACTCACACCACCTCAAGCTCAACCTCTCCAAATCAGATCTCCTGTTTTCCCCCACTCTTCCTCACCTTCTGCTGATCTCTCCATCTCAATCCCCTTGGAATCCACCTCACTCTCTCCTTCCTCTTCCTCTAAAAATCTAGGAGTCACCCTCGATCCTGTGCTCTCCTACACCCAGCACATCACCATGCTGACATGCACCTGTAGATTCTTCCTGAGCAACATACGCTGAATCCGTCCCTTCCTCACCGACTACTCGACTCAGCTGCTCGTCCAGTCACTGGTCCTCTCCCGCCTGGACTACTGCAACTCCCTCCTGGCCGGCCTGCCTGCAACTACTACCCGCCCGATCCAACTCATCCAGAACTCTGCGGCCCGTCTGGTATTCTCTCTGCCCCGATTCACACACGCTACTCCACTGCTCTGCTCCCTCCACTGGCTCACGATACCGGCACGCATTCAGTTCAAGACACTGACCCTCACCTACTGCTGTCTCGACCACACTGCACCAAGCTACCTTCAGTCACTTGTCTCTCCATACATCCCCTCCAGACCACTGCGCTCCTCCAGTGCCAGAAGGCTAACTGTGCCTCCTCTCCACTCCCCTTCCTCCAGAGCCCACTCCTTCTCATCCCTGGCCCCTAAATGGTGGAACGACCTGCCCACCAAAGTCAAAACAGCAGAGTCCTTGACCTCCTTCCGCGCTTACTCCAGACACATCTTTTCAGACAGTACTTGTAATATTAGTCCTTTAATCCCCGTTAGATAGCACTTCACAGAGTTTTATTATGCTTCTTGCTTGTTTTCCTCCATGCTCCCTTTCCCGTAGCCCTTGACTGAGACCCTACATCTTGACAGCACTTAGCTTTTACTGTCCAGGATAAATGACCTCACTTACTGTACTTGCCTGTGTAAATTGGAAGTTGTAAATTTTGAATTGCTATGTTTTATGTAAACTGAATTTGCAATGTTTGATGCCTTTACTTAACTGTATTTTTGCACTTTGTTTTGCACTTATGTTGTAAGTCGCCCTGGATAAGAGCATCTGCCAAGAAATAAAAATAATAATAATAATCATTTTTCTGTTAATTCTGTACAGACTGTAATGGCTACAGACTGAGTTTTTAATCTGTTTTATCGCGACTTCTAAGGCATTTGAAAAATTGTGTTTGTGAAGTGATCCCCACAAATCACAGAATTATGATCAATATCCTTTATGTTCATGTGCACAAATTTTGGGAAATGGAGGATACTATTTCCACTCACACTGGTGTTCCCAGAAAATGTTTAACCATATCTTATGAGACAAAAACATTTATTCTACTCATTTTGTTAATGGTGATATTTAGTATGTGTTCCACTGGTGCCATCACTGATGAAAACACTTCCTGACTGTGGTTTCTTGGCAGCATAGCTAAAAAACGTTTTTCAAATGCAATTTCTTATTCTTAAATGTATTATATTCTTAAAACACATTTCTGTGATGTTCTGTATAACAAAGCGGATGACCCCAGCTGATCCTAAAACACTTGATGCAGTCATACATAAAGCGATCTTTACCATCATGGGGATATTCCCTCTTGACCATTCTGAATACTACCTATAGATAAAGAAAGAGCAAGTGATATTTTTGGGGATAATAATAATAACCTTCATAAATAGATATGATTTGTTCTGATGTTGCAGATTAATTAAATTCCAAATTCCAAAATTATTTAGACTGAATGCCTAAACATACTGTGAGGCCAGTTCATCAGTAGTCCATTGGAACCTTTTATTTTACAGATTCCACAGTTTGGAACAAATGTACAGGGAGAGTAACCTGACAAAATCCTGGGCTTTGCCCACAGCAAACCACATAACCTAGGCAGGGGTGTAGAGTAGAATACTGTTTTATTGGTAAAAGTATTTCACATTTCAAAAATAAAAACATTCATACAAATTTTAATACTCGTGATTACAATTTTAAAAATCAATTCTTAAAATCACTTAAAAAAAAATTAAAATCTTTGTGATTTAACGAAAACAAAATACTAAACTTCAAATAAACAAGTGCACAAAACAACAAAACAAACGTGATTAAAGCAAACTGCTACCAACAAAAAAGTCAAATACATTGAAAATAACTGAAAATGCACTGGACAAAATAAAGAAACAATTAAACAGGTAAAAATAAAAAACAAACCAAAACGGTCCAGTGCATTTAAAATTAAATCCAAAACGGTCAATGTATTTGACAAAAAAATATAACAAAACTAAACCAAAAAAACCCAAACAACTAGTGTTTTAAAAACAACTAAATCTTTAAAAACAGTTAAAATTCATTTTTAAAAGTCATTTTAAAAGGCAATCATTCATAAAAGGATTAAAAGATCTTGGACTCGGGCTCCAGCAGGGGGAAATGACCGTCCCCGGAGGTGGGTCCCATCATGGGATCCTGAGCTAACCCAGATCTTGTATATGCCAGTTCTTAAAGGCTTCCTCCTTGCCCCTCTGATGGACCTCCAGATTGACATAATCCCTCACAAGCACCATGCCGCTCTGCGCGATGACAATTGGGTCCAGCTCCTGCTTATTGAATAGACAGATGTTCCGTCCCTCCCACAGGGCCTGCTTCACTGCGCAGACGTCACGCCACCAGCACCTCAGGGTGGATGATGTCAATCCCCTGGCTGGACCATATAGGATCTGCTGGGCGGTCGCCCGCGCAGGAACGGCAAACCTGTGGAGGAACGGAGAAAACAGGAGCCAGACCCTGTAGGCGGAGGGGCAATCCCTAAAGATATGAGCCTCCGTCTCCTTCCCCAGGCAACCCTTGTAGGGGCAGATGTCATAAGGGGCTAGGCCCCTTCTGTGCATGAACACTCGGGTGGGGAGACACCGACTCACAGCCATCCAGGAGACATCTTTCTGCGTATTTGTGAGGCAAACGTGCATAGCGTTAGCCCAGATAAACCGGCAGGTTTCGGGAGGGAAATCTTCTATCCGGCTGGTCTCCTGGGTAGATCTCATCTGGCTACAGATGGTCTTATAATCCCAGGAGGCCAGCACGACTTTATGGAGGCCTACTTCGAGCGCAAAGGCTCGGAACGCCCTGTAGAACGGCGGGGGATCCCACGAGTGCGGCCTGGTGTTATCCATGGCGCAGAGGCCGAATGGTCTCAGGCTGCTGGCAAAGTAGAAGCGGTTCATAAAACTCACTTAGCCTGGATGTTCTTGACCACGTAGGCCAGCCCCTGCGCCTTTATCTGCCGCACAACGTCCAGGACCCCCCTGCCTCCATCCAGGGTACCCTTCACCTTTTGCACTCACTTCAGCCTCTCCATTTTGCTCCCCCAGACAAACTGAAATATAATCCTGGTCACTAGTTTTGCGAAGACCTTGTCTGGGGGGAAGATCATTCCTACATAGAGGAGTATCGGGAAGAGGATGGCCTTTACGACCAGCACCTTACCGGCCATCGTCAAGGTCCTTGTGCTCCAGCCGTGGATCTTTCTTTGGACTTTAGATAAAGCCTCCTCCCAGCTCCAGGTGCCCGTGTTGGTCCCGTCGATCGTGATCCCCAGAACCTTGATGGACAGCTTCACAGGGAACACGGTCGGCGGGCCCCGGCCAACAGGCCATGCTCTGGAGAGGTAGACCTCGCTCTTGGCCCTATTGACAGCGGCCCCCGTCGCCCTGCAGAAGCCGTCCAGCAGTTCCTCAACCCTGGAATACTTTATTACTGTACTTAAAGCTAGGGTATGCAATCCTGAGAGGCCAGCTGTTAGCAAGCTTGTTTTGAAAGCATAGAGCCCGCCCTCGCTTCAGAGGCATCTCCAAAGCCACGCCCCCTCTATCACACATGACACACACACACAAAGCAGAGTGTCAGCACCGGGAGGAGAGACGTGTGGGTAGAATCAATTGCAGCAGTTTCAGATGACCTCATGTCTCATTCACAGGTTAGACATTACAATAATAACGAACGTAAACAACTTATTGGGAACCTTTGGTGAACAGCTCTTTCCACATATTCTAAATTGGATTGAGGTCCGGGCTTTGACTGGGCCACTCCAGGACATTGACCTTTTTGTTTTTAAGCCACTCCAGTGTGGCTTTGGTTGTATTAATATTATTATTATTATTTATTTATTTGCAGATGCCTTTATCCAGGGCGACTTACATAATATAAGCGCATTACAAAGTGCAAAAATACAGTTCAGTACAAGGCATAACATATATTACAAATTCCATTTCACAAAATACAGTGCAATTCAAAGCATAATACATTTTACAACTTCCAATTTACACAATATATGAGGTCTTACATGCTGGACTGTAAAAGCTGATGAGTGCAGAAAAGATTTTAGGTCAAGGGCCAGGGGAAGGGAGCATAGGGGAGATCAAAATAAACAATACAAGTTCTAGTAATGCAAGGCAAGTAATATGATAAATGTTGTATAAATCCTATCTTACAGGAGAGTAAATGACTAAATTACAAGTACTGTCTGAAAAGATGTGTCTTGAGTAAGCACCGGAAGGAGGTCAGGGACTCTGCTCTCTTGACTTGTTAAGGTACAACGTTTCAGTTGAAGCAACCTTTCGGATCCCAGTGTATCGGGCACCCCAGTCAGCGCTTCCAGCAACAGTGGAGACTTTTTAGCAGGAGACAAGTGCTCGAGAAGGAAAGTCACAGACACTGAAGTCCGTTAGTTTCTCTTCAGTTTATTGAAAGTTTCACACAGCCTTTTATACATTTACAAGTGGTATTTCACAGGAGTTTCGGGGCAGCCCCGAACCTGGATGATATTTTCTTGGCATATGTCCCGGGGCAGTTCCAAGACACGGGAAACAATATTTAATAAGGTATTCTTTGTAATGAAGACTCTGTATAGGAAGTTGAAGAAAGTGTTTTGTGATAATTATATAATGTTTTATATTAATACTAGCATTAGAAGTAGTTTTGTATACAGACTGAGCAGATTAGATTTAGCAGGACAAGTAAAGGGTCGACAAGGTCGATTTGTTAGAAACTCCTGTCAGTAATGAAAGATTACACAGTGCCGAAATAGCCTACAGATGTCTGCTGAGAATTTGTTTATGACTTAATCGTTTCTCAAGATAGGTAGGAATTGTTTCTGTTAAAGAACGATTGACATTAGGTAAATGACGACCGTGGGATCGCATCTTCCTAGTGCACATCAAAGACGGACATCTACTTTGGATCCATCACCTCTTCACGGGAGGACAGATCGTAAAACGGACCCGGACCTGTATCTTCTGATTGGATGAACAACCATAAGATGTTACGTCATTTTCCTATAAAGTTGTACTCATGTTTGTAAACATTAAGTCCTCACTGAAGGAATTATTCCTGACGTGGGGCTTCCGAGCCGGCTTGATTAAAGTTCTATTTGCTTTATCTCCACGACTTCTCCACTTATTTCCGAGACGGTTCTACAACTTGGCGTCACGAATGAGGATCTGAACTTGCCTCCACTCCCGGGACCAAAATATGGGTGAGTAGCTTTAAAAATGACCACCCTGTATATTTAGATTTGATCTCGGGATTGTGTGAGGCTCTCAGATTGTAATTTAAAGAGAACCTGTGGAGAGGTAGAGGTAAAACAAATAGAAAGGTTGACTGTACAGCGGAGGTTCACAGTAGGGTGAACTCCAAGTAGGACAGATCTGCGGGGAGAGATGCCAAGGGAACCTAAAGGTACGACGAGGTCTACTGAGCCCCAAGTTAAGCAAGGAAACCCTTGTACGCTGAGACAGTCAGTGGCAGTCAAAGCCAGACGGAACCTGAGGTACATGAAGTCCAGCGATATAGCCCCATCGTTGGCAAAGATAGGATTGGCATAATGGCGTTAAAATACGTGTCTGTATGTGAATTCCTACAAGTTTAAATTGTTAAACTTAAAATGATGAGAAGTTTAAAAATGTTAAACTTTAAAATGGTAAATACAAGATATAAAACCGACAAAGTTTCTATAATTCTTTGTCTGAATAATAAGAATTTAGAGAAGAAATGTATCATAATAGATCAAGAAAACACCAAAGTAGTGTAATTCAAAGATGATTTTACATCTGATTTTTAATAATAACAATATAATAAATAAATAAATGCTAAGGGCTGTTTGAGACACTGCAGGGTCAACAAAACATGCCACTAATCTAATATCTGAATTATCTTTGGATTTCAATCTGTATGTGCTTTGTGTGTTTATGTATGTATGTATGTATATATATGTATACACTCACCTAAAGGATTATTAGGAACACCATACTAATACTGTGTTTGACCCCCTTTCGCCTTCAGAACTGCCTTAATTCTACGTGGCATTGATTCAACAAGGTGCTGAAAGCATTCTTTAGAAATGTTGGCCCATATTGATAGGATAGCATCTTGCAGTTGATGGAGATTAGTGGGATGCACATCCAGGGCACGAAGCTCCCGTTCCACCACATCCCAAAGATGCTCTATTGGGTTGAGATCTGGTGACTGTGGGGGCCAGTTTAGTACAGTGAACTCATTGTCATGTTCAAGAAACCAATTTGAAATGATTCGACCTTTGTGACATGGTGCATTATCCTGCTGGAAGTAGCCATCAGAGGATGGGTACATGGTGGTCATAAAGGGATGGACATGGTCAGAAACAATGCTCAGGTAGGCTGTGGCATTTAAACGATGCCCAATTGGCACTAAGGGGCCTAAAGTGTGCCAAGAAAACATCCCCCACACCATTACAACACCACCACCAGCCTGCACAGTGGTAACAAGGCATGATGGATCCATGTTCTCATTCTGTTTACGCCAAATTCTGACTCTACCATCTGAGTGTCTCAACAGAAATCGAGACTCATCAGACCAGGCAACATTTTTCCAGTCTTCAACTGTCCAATTGTGTTGAGCTTGTGCAAATTGTAGCCTCTTTTTCCTATTTGTAGTGGAGATGAGTGGTACCCGGTGGGGTCTTCTGCTGTTGTAGCCCATCCGCCTCAAGGTTGTACGTGTTGTGGCTTCACAAATGCTTTGCTGCATACCTCGGTTGTAAGGAGTGGTTATTTCAGTCAAAGTTGCTCTTCTATCAGCTTGAATCAGTCGGCCCATTCTCCTCTGACCTCTAGCATCAACAAGGCATTTTCGCCCACAGGACTGCCGCATACTGGATGTTTTTCCCTTTTCACACCATTCTTTGTAAACCCTAGAAATGGTTGTGCGTGAAAATCCCAGTAACTGAGCAGATTGTGAAATACTCAGACCGGCCCGTCTGGCACCAACAACCATGCCACGCTCAAAATTGCTTAAATCACCTTTCTTTCCCATTCAGACATTCAGTTTGGAGTTCAGGAGATTGTCTTGACCAGGACCACACCCCTAAATGCATTGAAGCAACTGCCATGTGATTGGTTGGTTAGATAATTGCATTAATGAGAAATTGAACAGGTGTTCCTAATAATCCTTTAGGTGAGTGTATATATAGTCTGAAGGTTATGTAAAGTAAATGTCTGTTTTGTACGCTTTGTATTTTTAATATTGTGCATAGTCCAGAATAAAACTGAGAAGGGAAGTAACCAATAATTTCAGAATCATATTTACAATTACGCAGTTATTGATGTTTTAACAACAGATTAATGAGGATTTAGACATTTAACTGTATACAGAGTGCATAAAGCATCAGAAATAAGAAATGAATAATGCATTCTATTATAAGAATAATGTTAAAGTAATACAAAATATACACTAAATACATAGTATAATAATAATAATAAAGTAAATAAATAGTCATGGTGTCCTCTAAGACTCAGAAGGACAAGAATTTGTTTGTTAAAAAATCATATTATGGACAAATTCTGTAAAGTCAAATTAAAGGAAAACTAAAGGCTGGAATACACAGGAGCAGCTCTGGTGCAGCCCTGAGTGACAGCCTGATGTAAAATCCATAGCAGGAGAATGTAAACAGTATAGTGACATATTATAGTCTTATTTTAGAAAATATTTGGTTATTGGTGCATTGCATAAAATACCTGAAATAAAAGTTAAAATTAGACCTTGGATTTAAGATGAGTGAATTAGTCAAAGGGTAAGAATTGTAAGGATACTTTAGAAATATAAAATTATGAGCATTGAATAAGTGAGCTAAAATTAGTATTGCAAAATTTTGAAGGAGAACATAAAACATATAAATACTATTAGAATGAGTTTTACGAACTAGAAATAAAAAATTTAATGTTGAAAATTGAATTAGAGCTAATTTTTGAAATGGGAATCTGAGGAAACAGTGAAATTTGGTGAAGATATGAATACATAGATAACCAGATACTCCAAGAAATTAAAGGTGTGGTCATTTGGTAGCTGTGAGTTCCACAATGAAGAGTTTTTGAAATCCCAAGATATAAGATGCCTAAATACACGGTGTAGGTAAGAAATGAACTATTGATCAGTTCAATCTGACTTTGGGAACAGTTCTTCTGAACCTATACCAGTGTAGATTAGACTTCAATAGGAGGAAGTGACACAATAAAGACATATATGAGCCGCACAGGCGGACAGTCTTAGTGCCCAAGCAGGCTCTTCATTGGGGAAATCATTGACTGAACACATTTTTTGAAAAATTGTTTTCCTGAGGTATCTGGGAATCATTATTGAAATCAATTAAAATGCTTATTTTCTAAAATATATTTTATTAGGAAAATATCTAAATTTATTAACTCAAATAATGGAGCGAAATATGTGTATAAATAGTAATAATACATGTCAATAAATATAACTTGAATTGTCTAGTAAGAAATTAGGAAAAGGAGAAAGAACAGCTGTTAGGATACAGAATGATGTTTTAAGAGGGTCTGAGCGATGTTGATGAAGGTTTGAGGAAGTTAACAAGGGGTTTAAGAGTTGATGAGGCTTGGGAAGGTGTAAAAAGGGAGTTTGGTATGTGTGAAAGAAATGTGCTGCCACTTTCAGCACAAGAGTTCTGATGGTGATTGAATGGAATATGAGGGAAAATAAGGAAGTTACTTAAGGTATAACTTAATGTAAAATAAATAAATCATTAAATGAGATATAGTTTAAAATCTAAAGTCTTGAAACTGTATGGAAATACTGCTTCCCAAACAGAAATACCCTATTAATCAGGAAGGGATTCACCCCCCCCAAACAAACAAACAAAAAAAGTGAAAGTGTCTGTGAGGTCAGCTCCCCACTGAGAGAGATAAGAGAGCTGCCTTGTAACTAAATACAAATGTACTACTACAAACCAAGCAACATTGTCAACAGACAGTAATGTCCTGGGAAATCAAGAATAGTTACATTACTAATGCTAATAATACTGATGTTGATACAGATGAATAGGAAAATAACTACTATTATCTGTCTTCACAGGAACGAGCAACAATGAATTTCCCTCACATTTAGTCCACAGGTTCCCTACTCACATGCCATGACATATCAGTGCATAGTTTCCCCTCTCACACTGGCCTCCGCTCTAAGTGCTGCGGCCCATAATCCGTCCTCATGGCCACTGATGCCAGTGTGTGTGGACGGACAGGAGGGAGGGGGATGGTGGAAGCATACGATGCTTACCATAATATTGTGAAAGTGATAAACTAACTAACTCTGCTGATTCCAATTGACAACAGGAGGGTGGCGATGTCCAGGAATAGGTGGACAGATTATTAACAATTCATTTCTGATTGATTTCAGGTGCTGAAAATAACATAATTTTATCTTTTGGGAAAAGTTGGAGAAAGGCCTGAAGAAACAATATGGAAATAGATTGGGAAGAAACATGAATAGTCCTACAACTCCAACCTCTTTTAAATCTAAGCGCAATTGAAGGATACAGAGTCTGGTTGGACTATGGGCATTTCATGAACTATCCTTTCCATAGTTTAATAGAGTGACTACTGGATTGAAAGAATTGTGCTGTTTGGATGTGTGACTGAATTGTGAAATGATATGTGATGTTCCAAAGTGATGTAAGTGGATACACACTGAATAATGCTACTATGGTGTATTGTATTATTGTATATGGGAATTGAGTGAAAAACTAGTTCTAAAAAATGTATGTGATAACAAAGCCAATGCTTTGTAATGAACAAATAATACATATTTGCTCTAGTTAAAAAAGGTTTTATTGCATAATAAGTCTATTGGGCAATAGAATTTGCTTTAGAGCAGTGCCAATTTGGTTCTAACTTTTGGGAAATATAATGATGTTTATGCAAAGATGTGTACAGCAGTGATTACAAGGTTTAGTAGAATAAGGATGGAATTATACAAGGAATTATATAATCTATTCTTAAAGATGAAGGTTTATTCAAAGTAAATTTATATATTGAGACAATGAATGTCCATTAAGGGATAAAATACAAATCAAGACACTGGCAATGTTGGAAGGAAATATTAGAGAAATAAATAATAATGAAAATAGGAATAATAGGAGTTGTTCCTAATGAAACTACGGAAATAATTTCAAATGATGGTTCATTTGTAAAGAATGAATTGGGAAAAAGATTAATAACTGCCATAATTTACCTAACAACTATTAACTATGTTGTTGAAAGAGCTGCTGTAATAATCATTAAAATAGTCTTAGATATTTAAGTTAGATAAAAAGGAAAGAGATAAGCACATTGTTTTGAAAGTTTAACAGCTCCACACAAAAGACTATTTACACTAGGAAGTAAAGTTGATTCAGTAACACAGGAGATATGATGCAGCTGACGACAGCTGAGTGCTGTACTGAAATAATCTGTGATAAATTGGGATCAAGATTATTATTTTGAATTGTCCCTTTACTGGAAACCTTATAGATTGTGTGAATGTCAACTACTGTCCATGTGAAAGAGATGCCTTTTATAAGGAGGATCACTGATGTTGTGCGAACCACACATTGTGTCTTCAGATGACTGATTTATTCCACATGGCAGATATGCATGTTCTGAATCGTATCCTGAAGGAACCGATGTCTGACCCGTAGTGGCAGAGGTGCATATGGAGAAGACGCTGGTGTTCTCCTTGAAACACAGTAGGCCGAGGGCGCGGCTTTAAAGACAGCCTCACGGCATCTTGAATAGACCTATGTTGAGGTCCACAACGCTGAAGTGATGCTTGACTTAATGGAGAAATAAGTTAAAATACTGAAATTAAAGGTTGTCCAGATTATAGGAATCTGCAATACATTGTGAAAACAGCTCAAATGACATCCGCAGTAGCATATATTCTTGTATTGGTAGTTCATTTATAATGTACTTTTGGTGGAGATGTCAAATTACTCAAATGAATAGAATAAGAGTCATGAAGTAAGAATAAGTCAGTTGCCCTTCTCTTGAGATGTATGGAATGTACAATGTTTATAAATTAAAATGCAACAGAAATATATGTAAATAACATTTTTGCTGACTTTTGTATTCCTTTAGAAGCAAAACAATGTATGTATTATGTAACTGGGGATTGACCTTTATGACCTAGGGCAGGATGAAATATAATTTGAGATACACAGTAAAGCTCCAGGAAATTGTAGGTGGCCACTGCAATTTCCATAAGAGAGCTCAATATTCATTAAGGTATAGTTATGATATAATTGTTTGCCTGACCAGGCAAAGAAAAAGACATTCCTATCCCCTGATTATTTGAATACCTCACTGTACATACATACACACCTCGTAGGTGGCAGGTTGGGATGGATGGGAGCTGAAAATGCAGCACTATACCACCTGCCCCTCAGGAGGAATAAATTATTGTAACTGACAAACACGATTCTTTTGGCTTCTATTCGCTTTGCTCTATTGCCAAAAAGGAGGGAATGAAGACTCTGTATAGGAAGTTGAAGAAAGTGTTTTGTGATAATTATATAATGTTTTATATTAATACTAGCATTAGAAGTAGTTTGTATACAGACTGAGCAGATTAGATTTAGCAGGACAAGTAAAGGGTCAACAAGGTCGATTTGTTAGAAACTCCTGTCAGTAATGAAAGATTACACAGTGCTGAAATAGCCTACAGATGTCTGCTGAGAATTTGTTCATGACTTAATCGTTTCTCCAGATAGGCAGGAATTGTTTCTGTTAAAGGACGATTGACATTAGGTAAATGACGACCATGGGATTGCATCTTCCTAGTGCACATCAAAGACGGACATCTGCTTTGGATCCATCACCTCTTCACAGGAGGACAGATCGTAAAACGGACCCGGACCTGTATCTTCTGATTGGATGAACGGCCATAAGATGTTACGTCATTTTCCTATAAAGTTGTACTCATGTTTGTAAACATTAAGTCCTCACTGAAGGAATTATTCCTGACATGGGGCTTCCGAGCGGCTCGATTAAAGTTCTATTTGCTTTATCTTAGCGACTTCTCCACTTATTTCTGAGACGGTTCTACAGTAATTAGTTCAGGCCTGGAGGTGTTGATATCAAGGACACAGTACACAGCACGGGAAACAATATTTCATAAGGTATTCTTTGTAATTAGTCCAGAAAGGGAAGCATTGATATCAAGGACACCGTACACACTGTGCTGAGACAAACATGTTATGGATAGTTTCGATTCCTTACCCAAAGAACTGCCACGGCAGCAGAAATTGTTTCCACCTGTCACTCAGATAATTCTGAGCAGAGAAAACATACAGTAATGCGAACAATTTTTAACTAATAACTTACTGGAAAGTTTCTTATATTTTCTAACAGTTTTACAGTGGGTATATACAATACATAGGGGGTAATTTTACCCCATCATGACTTCAGTGGGCAGGTCGTTCCACCACTTAGGGGCCAGGGATGAGAAGGAGTGGACTCTGGAGGAAGGAGAGTCCAGAGGAGGCAGAATTAGTCTTCTGGCACTGGAAGGGATATATGGGGAGATGAGGGACTGAAGGTAGCTTGGTGCAGTGTGGTCAAGACAGCGGTAGGTGAGGATCAATGTCTTGAACTGAATGCGTACCGGTATTGGGAACCAGTGGAGGGAGCGGAGCAGTGGAGTAGCGTGTGCGAATCGGGGCAGAGAGAATACCAGACGAGCCGCAGAGTTCTGGATGAGCCGGAGCGGGTGGTAGTAGTTGCAGGCAGGCCGGCCAGGAGGGAGTTGCAGTAGTCCAGAGAGGACCAGCGACTGGACGAGCAGCTGAGTCGAGTAGTCGGTGAGGAAGGGTCGGCTTCGGCGTATGTTGCTCAGGAAGAATCTGCAGGTGTGTGTCAGTGTGTGTCAGGATCGAGGGTGACTCCTAGATTTTTAGAGGAAGAAGAAGGAGAGAGTGTGGTGGATTCCAAGGGGATTGAGATGGAGAGGTCAGCAGAAGGTGAGGAAGAGTGGGAAAAATAAAGGAGATCCGATTTGGAGAGGTTGAGCTTGAGGTGGTGCGAGTGCATCCAGGGGGAGATAGCAGACAAACAGGAAGAGATGCGAGAGGGGATGAGAGTGTCAGAAGAGGGAAAAGACAGGAAGATCTGGGCATCATCTGCGTAGAAGTGGTAAGAGAAACCATGGGATGCGATGAGTGGGCCCAGGGAGCGAGAGTAGAGAGAGAACAGGAGGGGGCCCAGGACTGAGCCTTGGGGTAAGCCTGTGAGGAGAGGTTTGGGGGTGGATGAGGAACCTCGCCATGTCACTTGGTAGGTCCATTGAGGTAGGAGGAGAACCAGGTGAGAGCAGTCCCAGAGATTCCAAGATCAGCGAGGCAGGAGAGGAGGATGGAGTGATCAAAAGTGTAAAATGCTGCAACGAGATCTAAGAGAATGAGGACTGAGAGGGAGGCCGCCCAAGCACAGCTGAGGGTGTCAGTGACTGCCAGGAGAGCAGTCTCAGTGGAGTCAGCTGATTTAGGGCAGGGATAGTGATATGATAGAATAGCTCGCCACTTTTACTGGCCTCAGATGTATCAAGAGGTGATACAATATTGCAGATCGTGCCTAGAGTTTCAGATGACCACTGTAGGGAAAAAGAGCAACAAAGCGCCTTTAATACCGACACACCTGTAGTGGATGGTCCATTTCCTAAGATTGCAATGGATATTGTAGGACCCTTGGAATGGAATAAAGCTGGATACTGTTACATATTGGTAATTTCTGATTATGCTACAAGGTATCCGGAGGCTATTCCTTTGAGACAAGTGAAAACCAGACAGATTGCAACAGTGTTAACACAGGTATTTTACAGATTAGGAAAATCTAAAGAGATGCTTACGGATCAGGGGATTAATTTTCTGTCTAAATTATGGTCCCAAGTCTATAGTCTGCTAGGAGTGAAGGGAATAAAGACCACCCCATACCACCCACAGAATGATGGGCTAGTGGAACATTTTAATCAGACGTTAAAGAACATGCTGTGGAAATACGTGAGGTGATTGGGATCGATGGCTTTCGTTTATGTCCCTCAGGCTTCCTCTAGCTATTCTCCATTTGAACTTTTGTATGTTCACCAGGTGAGAGGTCCTTTGAATGTACTCCATGAAGAATGGGAAGGAGCAGCCTCAAGGAGTACTTACATATGTGTTGCAAATGAGAGACACATTGCAGCAATTAACCATGTTAGTATGGGACAATATGGCTAAGGCACAGAAAGAACAGAAGGATTGGTATGGTCGTTCTGCTAGGAGCTGTAGTTTTATGCCTGGAGAGGTTCTGTTAGTTTTATCCACACGCGAAAGCAGTCTATTAGCTAAATGGCAGGGCCCCTATGAAGTGCTGCGTGAGTTGGGACATGTAATGTATGAAATGTATAGACCAGACAGCTGTAATAAGGAACCCATATATCATATGAATTTGTTGAATCATGTGAAGTCTTGGGTGCCCAGGGAGGAGGCACCAATGGATCACTTGCTGGTGAGAGCCACAGCTGAAGAAGAGGACATGACAGAGCAATACTTCCCGACGTCTTTGGTAAGACAACCAGAGGTGGACTTATCACATATTTCTGACAATCAGAGGAAAGAGTTAAAAGACTGTATACCACTGGGTTTGTTTAGTGAGGTCCCAGGACGTACCGATCTCTCACAACATGATATTGTGATTATATCGACAAAGCCAATCCGTCAGACAGGCTCCCGAATTCCAGCTAAACTATTGCCCTCGATTGAGAATGAAGTTAAGTCCATGCTAGAGATGGGGATCATAGAATCATCACGGAGCGAGTGGTGTAGCCCCATCATATTAGTTCCAAAAAGAGATGGTGGTCTCCATTTTTGCATGGATTTCACTGAGATAAATGCTATATCTGCTTTTGACCCTTATCCAATGCCTTCTGTGGATGAACTTATACAGCTCTTGGGCCAAGTATCTTACAAGCTTAGATTTATGCAAGGGATATTGGCAAGTCCAATTGTCCGAATTGGCAAAGCCCCTGACACCATTCCGTACTCTGAGTGGTTTCTATCATTTTAATGTAATGCCAGATGAACCAAGTATTTTATTTTATTTTTTATTATTAAACCTTTATTTAACCAGGAAAGGCTAATTGAGATTAAAAATATCTTTTCCAAGAGCATCCTGGCCAAGAGAGGCAGCAGCAGATCATTATGACAAAATCCAATATAACAAATACAAGTACTCTAATAATAAGAAAAACAAAGAAAGAAATCACAGCCATAATTTAAAAACATTGACAAATCAAGGAATCAGCCTCAAAATCCCTCATCAATGATTTAAACATACCAGGAGGGACACGTTTTTTTCCAATTTATATCTATTTTGTAAGGTGTTCCAAGCTGATGGGGCAGAGTACATGAAAGCCCTTTTTCCAAAATCCATTTTAACATTTGGGAAAGTTAGCAAAATAACGTCCTGTGAACGGAGACAGTACCCACCACATTTTTAAAGAAAAAAATGCATAAATAAGAAGGTAGCAAACCCATAATGGCTTTATAAATAAAAATATAGCAGTGACTGAGTCTGTGGGTGACTAGGGAAGGCCAGCCAACCCCAGCATATAAAGTATGGAATGCCGTTTGAGTCAATATTAAATAAATAAATAAATAAATAAATAAACAAGGCTATGAAATAAATAAATAAATAAATACATGAGGCAATAAATATATAAATAAATATATAAATGAGTCAATATATAAATAAATTGTATTTTTTTTATTATTATGTTTTTCATAATGCCACATTTCAGTATTTCATGGCAGCACATCGAGTCTGTATCGCTGCCGTGTGCACAATATGGAGGACAGCGGAGGCTCCGACACGCCTTGCTGTTCTTAGCACATCAAACTGGTAGCGTCGACATGACCATTACTTTTCTAACTGTGTATGTTTACATTTGGAAACTTCCTAATGCCATCAATAAAGTATGGGGACATTTAAGAAATATTAACAATACGAGTATGACTTTAAGCGCTGCATATATGTGAATATCACTTAATGTGGAAAGGGCTTAAGGTGGTTAACTGTACTTAAAACGTAACCACGTGTTAATCCCTATTGTAACCAAGGTGAATTTTGCGTAATGTTAAATGCGGTGAATGTGGGAATAGCTTAACGTGCTTTACTCTACTAACCAGGGGTGTCGCAAGGGGATTGGCATCCTAAGCAAATGGGAAAACCCCCCCTCGGTCTACCGCCTCCCCCGCTCTCACGGGAGAAAACTCCGCCGCACCCCCCCTCTCACATACCCTAGAATTGCCTCTGCTACTAATCAATTGGATCCTAACTTTTCTTATGACTAGACCCACTATCCCCACTCAATATCAAATGCGCGTTAAATACTCAGTACGAAGTGCGCAAAACCTCACAGGGCCTCGCAAAATCTGGTTTAATTTTCAAACATATCAGCAGGTAATACCCAAGCTTTATATTTGATATAACTTCGCAATACCATTCACATCACCTGGTCAAATCTGGTGTAGCAATGTCTCAGTTCATAAGCTACATGAAAGTGGCTTTAGAATTTTCTCTCACACAGTTATCTACTTATATATGTGTGTTTATGTGTTTTTTGTATTTCAAATCATTTGAAAATTTAAATGTATTTAATTGATAAAAGTACCAAAATAAACTATAAAATGTGAACTGACTGGCTGCTCTCTCCCACAGCGCAGCTCCCGCCCGACTGAGGTCACGGGGCTACATACTCGTGAGAGCGATACTATAGGGTGCTGTCCTCCAAATGTGTCAATATGTCAGTTTTTATGGAAAGAGATACCGATTTTTACAAACCATATCTGCTGTGTCAATGCATTTTAAAAACAAATAATTGTCTAAGCCATCGGTACATATTTCCAATGTGTTAGCCATGCGTATACTGCTACATTTAGTTTGTCTTTCTCCACATTAAACAAATGTGAATACAAAACATATCATCTACAGGGAAATGGGCAGAAAGATTTTTGATTAATTTAATGTTAATGATATTTGAAAACTCGTGTCTGGTGTTTAAATTTGGATGTGTGCGGGCCGACTTTATTTTTTCAGTATTCAAATGTATATTCCTAAAAGTAATCTTTGGAAATGTATATTGTGCCTGCAATAAACAAATGTAACATTGTTGTTTTGCTGCTGTACAATTAAGACGATCCATATACTGTTATATGTAGACAGGCTTTCTGTGCTTGTTACAAAATTTTGAGTTTTACAAATAGCCAGTCATTACAATGTAATGATTTATGTCATTCATTAATACTGACCAATAATTACCTCGGGAGACTGATTGCCCTACATGTTAGATAATGGAATTCAAATTGTATTGTCTGTTTTCCATCACACATTTTAACATATATTTTAGGTGACGACCATACTTGTGTGCGCAAAGCATCAGGGGTTAGAGAGCTTGGATTGCAAGCAAGGTGTGTGTTGTTTTGTAATACCACAGTGAAGACCGTTTCCATCCTGTGCGTAGTTTGTTTTGTTCACTTTTGTTTTGGCCTTCATGCCAGTTTACTTTGTGTTTCTTCAATAAAAGAGTTTTTGTTACCTGTGGTTCTGTCTTTGAGCCTCAATTCCCGGCCACCCCATCACACACACTTTTGTGGGGCTTCTTCTATTAATTCAGCATTGAATACTTTTTCAACAGTAGTTGGTACGTCTGTTAGCCTTGTATTTATTATGGAGGTGAACTCATTGGTAGAAGTCACTACTGTATTACCACACTTGCCACAAGTATTGATGTCTTGCTTGTACCTGTGTACAGAAGTCGGTAGTATTTACCAATTTTTTTAATTGTAAAATTAAATCAGTAGGATCATTCTCTCCGTTAAACTCAGGGTGATGAATCTCCTTGTTTAAAAAGTCTTAACCTTAAATCAGACCAAATCAGAATAACAGGAAGAAAGTAACCAAACAACTTCTCCAAAAGTCATTGACCATAATATGCATTAGGTAATGAAGATGTATAAGTGTCAGCAGTTGCCTTTGTTTTTTGTTTATTCTTCTCCCCAGTACTGTGAAGAAATTTATTTAATTTTGATTTCTATTTCATATTACAATAATTTCCTTATTTTACAGTCAAAAAGTCAGTTTTTACCGTTTTGCCCGGGAACCACTAGCTGCCCAGCAACAATTGCAATGACATAAATCTGATGCATCTAACCCCTTGAGCTATTCAATTTGGGTTTGTACATTGCATTTCACCCCCCATTGTCTGAGTTACAATCTATTTTTTTTTCTAGAATTGCACAAATACACCAGCCAGCATTGAAAACGTGTATTTCCCCCTATATTTATATATTACATATATAATGGAATACAAATATAACTAAACAGAATAAGTAGATATGTACAGAGCACCGCAAATTATGGTTAAAAAGCAACTTAATCCTTATACTTTTATTTTAATGCGCGTTCGCCGTCGTTCATCCCTCTTCGACTCCCAAACCGTAGGTCACGTTGTGTTGCCAGCAGCTGCTGCTCACGTCACACAGGGATACTGCCCCGCGCCTGCGCAGTGCCTCCACACCGTCACTCCCGGAGCCAAGAGAATCAGCCGAAATCAAATCAAACCGCATCCCCCGCCCCACGCTAATCGGTGTTGTGAAACTACTGAAACATACATTATGAAAACAATAACTGAAGAAAACGTACTTAGATGGCTGTTATCAAGGGAGTAGTATATACTATGTATTGTGGACTGATCAAGTTTATGTGTAAAGACTTTGACATTAATGTTTTAGCTACTTTAACTGCTGACAAACTTTGCTATCCACCTGTCTCCTGTAGTATCGATTTTCTGGTGGAAAATATGCCACTCATGCTACGTTTCTCCCATCTCTTTATATATCATATTGCTACACCAGATTGCATGAGTGTTTAATGTCAGTCATGTTAAATTGTGTTTACTGGCCCCTCGCATCTTAGGCATTTACCTGTATTATAAGTGTTTTTGCCACCAGAGCACGGGCCAAAATAGTATCCGCCGATAAACTCTGTTGATCAGTTTGATGTGCTAAGAACAGCAGGGCATGTCGGAGCCTCCGCTGTCCTCCGTATTGTCGGCACAGCAGCGATACAGACTCAATGTGCTGTTGCTTTGGTCTGAATCTGTGAGAAACCACACCCATTCATTTGAATATACCAAATGGAAATGTGGCATTATGAAATAGTGCCATGAAATACAGAAATGTGGCATTATGAAAAACATAATTAAAAAATACTATTTATTTATATATTGCCTCATTTATATATTTATTTTTATATTTATTGCCTCATTTATTTATTTATTTCATAGCCATATTTATTTATTTATTTATTTTTTAATATTGACTCAAATGGCATTCCATAATAAAGTGCAATATTGTGTAAGTGCTTTGCATAAATCTCAATGCTCCACGGTAAAGGGTGTCAATTGAGCTCAAACACTGAGCAGAAGCATTCATATATAAAATACCACCATAGTCCAGTATAGGCATAAAAGTAGCTGAAATAAGTCTCCTTTTAGCTTTCAATGAAAAACAAGCCTTATTCCTAAAATAAAATCACAACTTCAACCTTAGTTTTTTTGCAAGTTGCTGTATATGCAATTTGAAAGAGAGGTCATCATCAATTAAAATTCCAAGATATTGATATGAAGTTACTGCCTCAATCTCAATCCCCTGATCAGTAGTAATACATGGAAGATTCAGTGGTCTATTTCTTGCTTTGGGGAACACCATTAGTTTGGTTTTGTCTGCATTAAGAACAAGCTTCAATTGACACAAGGTATGTTGAACAGCATTAAATGCAGTCGAGGCATGTAGAACTGTGTGGGAAATAAGAGAAGTCGCAGAGATAAAGCAAATAGAACTTTAATTGAGCCGGCTCGGAAGCTCCACGTCAGAAATAATTCCTTCAGTGAGACTTAATGTTTACAAACATGAGTACAACTTTATAGGAAAAATGACGTAACATCTTATGGCCGTTCATCCAATCAGAAGATACAGGTCCGGGTCCGTTTTATGATCTGTCCTCCCGTGAAGAGGTGATGGATCCAAAGCAGATGTCCATCTTTGATGTGCACTAGGAAGATGCAATCCCACGGTCGTCATTTACCTAGTGTCAATTGTCCTTTAACAGAAACAATTCCTGCCTATCTGGAGAAATGATTAAGTCATAAACAAATTCTCAGCAGACAGCTGTAGGCTATTTCGGCACTGTGTAATCTTTCATTACTGACAGGAGTTTCTAACAAATCGACCTTGTTGACCCTTTACTTGTCCTGCTAAATCGAATCTGCTCAGTCTGTATACAAAACTACTTCTAATGCTAGTATTAATATAAAACATTATATAATAATCACAAAACACTTTCTTCAACTTCCTATACAGAGTCTTCATTCCCTGCTGTTTGGCAATAGAGCAAAGCGGAAAGAAGCCAAAAAGTTATGTTTATCAGTTACAAGCAAATCCCCTTAGGGGTTAGGAAGATTTGACGCTGCGTTTTCAGCTCCTTCATCCCAACCCTTCCCTGTGGGGTGTATATGTGTGTACGGCGAGTGTAAGGGTGTCCCTGCTGTTGGGGAGAGCGATAAGTGTGTGTCCCTAAATGTGAATGTACAGAATGTGCTGAAGGCGTCTCATGGAGCAGAGTGACCTTTGTAATAGTATCTTTCCAATGCATCCTTTGGTTTTCCTTGAGTCATGAGGTTTATTGCCTTTGATACTAAATCCATTTGTCCCCAGTCACATGGAGCATCTAGAACCAAGGGGATAGAATAAGATTTGTGTCAATGGGTGTGTGAGTTTTGCTCCTCCCGAGTGAGGGACGGTGTCGTTTAGTAGAAATTTAGAGAAAGTCTGCCAATGAGGGTGTTTTAATTGCAGCTGTAACCATAGTAGATACATTATGAGGTTTACAAAGTTGTTGAGATGCTCTTTGAACAGTGTATTTAAGACATAAAAAAGAAACATACAGACATAGCAGAATAGTAACTACCGATACCAATCCTTGTAACACAATCATACCCAGATTACCAAAGGTATCAGCAAGCCATCCCCAGAGGGTTTTTCCTCCGGAGGACTGGTGTATCTTTGTAGTTGCTTTCCTAATGTACTCTATAAGATTATCAATGTGTTCAGAGTTATCTGGTATGTAAGTACAGCATTCCTGCCCTATAATGGCACATGTACCTCCTTTTGCTGCTAGCAAGAAATCTAGAGCTAGCCTGTTCTGGAGGGCAACAGTTCGCATAGCCACTATTTCAGTTGTTAAATTGCTGTGAACTTCAGTTGTAGAAATACTTAATGTTTCTAATATACCAGCTACTAATCTGATTTCCTTTATTGCTCTTCCGACTCCATACATAGGAAATAGTATAGAAGCAAACCTGTCTCCTTCCCCTATCTCACGTTTAGGGTGAGTAAATTGTTCTATATCTGGAAGGTATTTATCTTCAGTGTGGCGCAAAGCTGGCACCACAAATCCTAAATAACAAGAACCTGTGAACTTACAAGGAAGTTCCCAATATGCCCGCATGCCGCATATCCAATAAGTCCCATTCCATGGAGCGTAAAATCGACAAGTCTGATACCTAAAGTCAAGACCATCGATAGCCACAGTGTGATTACAAGTACTATTACCTATAAATTGGGATTGCATGGTTTGGTTATAGTATGAAACACACACAGATCCTTTGTTACTGTGAGCCAAGTCAATATATGGCATTTTAAAATCTCTTCTATTCTGATCCATCTTCGGTCTAAAGTACCATTCTCCTGTGATGCCTAAGGCATAATCATATGCATACCGTACATTAGAGGCAACTCTAAGTTGTGAATAATCAGAAAATACTGGAATTGGAATGGGGATCATTGGAACCCCTTTCTTAGTGTCGTGTGGAATGTGGGAACAAACCCAACATTTTGTTTTATTAAGGGCATTTGCATAGGTGCGTGTCATTTGGATAAATTTGTTATCTGTCCATGATTCAACTAAGGACAGGCAGATCAGTCCAAATACTGTAGTGTACACAGTCGTCTTCATGCTGGATTATCTCTTAGTACCTGTAGGGGGACAAAACCTTTACCAGTTAGGGGAATGTCTCTCAAAATTCAGGAAATCTGCAACTGTTGCTTTCCTAGGAATGAGAAAAGATAAAGGTTTAGTACACAGTTCTCCTGGATTATAATTTTTAACTTGTGACCAATGTTTCCATCTAGTACCCCCCTCGTGTCCGTCAATACAGACCGAAGTGTCTGTAGAAAGAAGGACATTATGCGGTCCTGTCCATTTGGGCCTGAGCCCTGGTCTGCTTGGGATTGTTTTAGACATTACTTGTGAACCAACCTCAGGAAGTGTTGTTGGCATTTCCTCTTTGAGTTCCAAATCTCTGAGGGACTGGAGATCACGTGCTTGTGATCTAAGTTTTTTTAAGTGTGTACATAGCTGTGCCACATACTGTTTAAGATAGTCTTTGAATGTGGCACTGGGATCAGTGGGACCCCAGATGCCAGCAGGGAGTTGCATAGCTCTCCCTGTCATTAACTCATATGGAGAAAACTGAGTACTGCGATTAGGTGACGCTCCAAGTTTATACAGCACAGCGGGGAGCGCTACTGTCCATCCCTTGCCTGTAGTTAACAGGGCTTTTGCCAAACTTTCCTTCAGTGTCCGGTTAGTGCGCTCCACTAAGCCTGAACTCTGAGGGTGATAAGGTATATGAAATCGTTGTTTTACCCCTAGCAGTAAACATGCTTCCTTCATTACCTTACCGGTGAAATGAGTCCCTTGAGTCCATTTGATGGGGCACACGCCATCGAGGAATAACCTCAGTTGCTAGGACTCGTGCTGCAGTGGTGGCAGAGCAGTCCCTGCAGGGAAAAGCCTCAACCCATTTTGTGAAATGGTCAATTATTACCAAGCAATAGGATTTCCCATGACATTTTGTCAGGGGTCCTGTAAAGTCAATTTGAATATTTTCCCACGGACCTCGAGGCCGGGGCTGGTGTGATTTAGTGACTTTGATCGGTTTACCTGGGTTTACTTGTGTGCAAGGAATACACTGTTGACACCACTTCGCAGTGTCCCTGCCTATGCCAGGCCACCACCAGTGTTCACGCAATTGAGTTAACATGGCCTTGCGACCCATGTGAGCTGGGCCATGGTACTGGTCCAGAAGCGTTGACCTAATACACTGGGGTGCTAATACACATTGTAAGTTAAGACTTCGCCACAAACCGTCTGAGTGTACTGCACCTCCCTTAACCCACTCTTGTACTTCATTCTCCTCACAGTCTTTCTGTAGCTGTGCGAGGTCAGTAGTTTCTGGTTCTAGGATACTCACAAGTTTACTAGAGCAGGGGAATCCTGCTAACGTCACATGACTGCCTGTCTCTGCTGCCTTTTTCGCAGCTAGGTCTGCAAAGTGATTCCCACGGGTGAGCGGGCATCCATCATCAGAAAGACTCTGATGAGCGTTCACTTTAATTACTGCTAACTTTTCTGGAAGGTGTGCTACCTCAGCTAGGGCTATAACATACTCATAATTTTTTATTACTTCTCCTGCTGTTGTTATAAACCCTCTACGTTCCCAGGTTGTCATATAGTCGTGTACTACTCTAAATGCATAGCGACTGTCAGTGAAAATATTAACTTTAATGTCTTTCGCTATTTTTAATGACTCAGTCAACGCCACGAGTTCTGCCACTTGGGCTGAACAGTGTCCTGGCAGGGATCCAGATTTTACAACGGTGCTGTCATCCAATACCACCGCCCACCCAGTGTGGGGGATTCCATCTATTATTTTCCTGGATCCATCAACATATATTTCCAAGTCAGGGTCTGTGAGGGGGTTTTCTAGGAAGCGACTGTGGTCCTCCTGGAGCACCAGCTCAGAGCATGTATGCTCTTCTCCCTCTCCTAACATCCTATCTGCTGGGTTTACTCGTGTGTCTTTTATTATTTGTATGGATTTATCTCTGGGGAGCAAAATGGCTTCCCATCTAGCTCGTCTACTATCAGAGACTGAACGCAATTTGCCGGTGTGTAATAATTCAACTAACGTGTGTCCTGTATGCAGAATCAACTGTGTGTTCATTACAATCGGCTCGCATGCCTGCACTGCCCAAGAGGCGCAGTCTACTGCTGCCATACAGCGATGCATGCCTGCTGCTACCGTAGGTTGCTTTGTGGAGTAATAGGCGACGGGACGTTGCCTGTCCACCGCATATGCGTTATTTATGCATTTCTCAGACCTAAGGATTTCAGGGCTTTATGTACCTCCTGCAATGAGAATGGCAAAAATCTAAAAGTTTGACCAACTCTCACAGGTTCATCAACACACCAAAGACTGATCCTCAAATTGGAAGCTGTAGGCATTCAGGGTAATGTAAGTAGATGGATTATAAACTGGTTATGTATAGGAAACAGAGGGTGTCAATTAAAGGAGTTGCTACTAACTGGAGTGAAGTTGTTAGTGGAGTTCCACAGGGATCAGTACTAGGGCCTTTGCTTTTTCTAATCTATATTAATGATCTGGACTCTGGGATAGTTAGCAAACTTGTCAAATTTGCAGATGATCCTAAAATAGGTGGCTCAGCAGATACAATCTCAGCAGCACAGGCTATATAAGGGACTTAGATAATATTCAGTTGTGGGCCGACACCTAACAGATGAAATTCAATGTGGACAAGTGCAAGGTATTGACATGGGGAGTAATGCTCGGAGATGTAGTACAGACTGACAAAACTTCGCAATAGCTGGGAGTTAGTGAGGGGTTTATAAGTGGAACTGAAAACCAGGTTGGAGGTGCAGGGCGAATGGGAGCAGAGGGTGATTGCAGAAGTGCACATCGGTGTCAGGAATGTGATTGAATGATTGAATGAAGGGAGCTGGGAGAGGTGACTGGGAAAGAAGGGTGATGGTGACATCTAATGGAGAGCTGGGGATGTGTTTTGAACTGTGACAGTACCCCCCCTCCACGATCGGCTGCAGCTGAACTGGGCTGGACACGGCAGGGACGGCTATGGGGCCGAGGAGCAGGCGCAGAGGGATGGGCAGAATGGAAGTCCAAAATGAAGGAAGGGTCAAGTACAGGAACGCTCCTCTGGACCGAAACCCTCCCAGTCCACCAGGTACTGCAGTCTCCCCCGGAAGCGACAGGAGCAGAGCAGGGAGCGCACCTCGTAAGCAGGACCATCATCCAAATCCAGAGGAGGGGGAGGAGGAGGAGCAGTAGAAGAGCCAGGCTGAGCAGGAGCAGGTGAGGGATCCGACACCACCGGCTTGAGGAGGGAGACATGGAAAATGTGAGCGATCTGGTAGTGCATGGGCAACTGCAGTCGGTAGGAGACTGGATTGACCTGGCGCAGAACCCGGAAAGGACCGATGTACCGGGGGCTGAGTTTTTTGTAGTGAAACCTCATCTTGATGTCCCGGGTGGACAACCAAATTGAGGTGCCGGGCGGCGATGTCGGTCTGCTTCGGTCTTCTGGCGGTGGATCGTGCATTGCAGCCGGGTGTGCGCCACTTGCCAGATTGCAGCACTGCGGCGAAACCAATCATCCAGCACCGGGACATCTGTGGATCCCTCATCCCAGGGGAAGAGGGCAGGCTGGTGTCTGAGGGTGCATTGGAAGGGAGTGAGACCGGAGGAATAGCTGGTGAGGGAGTTCTGCGCGTATTCGGCCCAGGGCAGTTAGCATCTCCAGTCCCTCTGGGACGAGCTGCAGTATGAGCGCAGAAACCTCCTGATCTCCTGGTTCAGGCGCTCGGTCTGTCCATTCGACTGGGGGTGATAGCCGGACGTGAGGCTTACATTCATGTTTAGCGCCTTGAAAAAGGCAGACCAGACACGGGAGGTGAACTGGGGAACCCAGTCAGAGACGATGTCCTCAGGCAGCCCATAGACATGGAAGACATGATTAAAGAGCAGCTCAGCAGTCTCCAGTGCAATGGGGAGTCCCTTGAGAGGAATGAGTCGGCAGCCCTTGGAGAACCGATTGACGGCTACAAGGATGGCGGTGTAGCCCTGGGATTTGGGGAGATCGGTGACAAAGTCCATGGCAATGTGGGACCAGGGACGGTGCAGGACAGGAAGTGGCTGGAGCATACCGGCGGGGAGGTGTCTGGAGGATTTGGACTGCGCACAGGTGGAGCAAGCGCCGACTAACCTGGTGACGTCACGTACCAGACCGGGCCACCAGAACTTTCCCCAAACCAGGGCGACGGTGCGGCTGACACCCGGGTGACTGAAGGCAGGAGTGGCGTGGATCCAGTGCAGCAAGTGGGGGTGCACTGGCACTAAGGGCAGTGGGTACTGGTACTTGACAGTCACTGCATTGAGCCCCCTGTAGTCAATGCAGGGCCAGAGACCGCCATCCTTCTTGGATACAAAGAAGAAGCTGGCCGCGGCTAGGACGAATGATACCCAGGTCCAGAGCCTTCCTGATGTCCTCCATGGCCTGAGACTCCGGGAGAGAGAAAGAGTAAATGCACCCTCTGGGAGGAGAGGTGCCCGAAAGGAGGTTAATGGCACAGTGCCCGGGTCGGTGTGGTGGCAAACGGGAAGCCTGGGTCTTGCTGAACACCGCCGCCAGGTCTGCGTATTCAGCGGGGATCTGTGTTGGTGCAGAGAGAAGGGGTCTCTCTATGCGTGTCGCCCTGCAAGGGTGAGACAGGCACCGGCAAAAACAGCTCTGCCCCCAGGGTATTATGTCCCCATCAGTCCAGGATATGACTTTAGAATTTAGAACAAGGGCAGTAATGTTAAGAATGCACTAGTTAGACCTCATCTGGAATATTGTGTACAGTTCTGGGCACCACACTTCAAAAAAGATATCGCTGCTCTAGAGGCAGTTCAGAGGAGAGCAAACCAGACTTATTCCAGGTCTGAAGGGAATGTCCTACTCGGAGAGACTGAGGGATCTGGACCTTTTCACCCTGGAACAGAGGAGACTACGTGGGGATTTGATTCTTCAAAATCATGATAGGCATCGAACACATCAAACCAGAGGAGCTTTTCCAGATCTTCAGGGACACACAGACTTGGGGACACAAATGGAAATTGGGCTTCAAGGCATTCAAGACAGAAAATAGGAGACACTTCCTCACACAGAGAGTTGTCACACTCTGGAACAAAACTCCCCAGCAATGTGGTAGAAGCTGAAAATTTGGGAACATTTAAAAATAGACTGGATAGTATCCTTGGATCACTTAGTTATTAATGGACACCAAACGAGCACCATGGGTCGAATCCAGCTCGGGAGAAAAATACCCATAGAGACAGTCTCTATGGAAGCAGTTTTTCTCAAAGGCACTTTCCACACACACACATATTTATATGATATAGTACATGACGGGACGGACTCTCTTCCAGTCTCCTCAGACATGTAAGTTTCTCTAGGACATATTACAGTATTACAGATCATGTTGCTGGGCAGATAAACAGTTATGTCTGTTATCACAAAACATACCACGAGGAGCAGTCCAATAATATTTTGTCAGTTTCTCTTGAGAACCACAGACAGACAAAGACAGAGTTAGTCACATGGCATTCCTCATCTTAACTTCCTCAAGATGGAGGATTTAAAGAACATCAAGTACAGACAACATTAAGTATAGACAAGGACAGGGTTAGTCACATAGCATTCCTCATCTTAAATTCCTCAATATGAAGGATTTTTAGCACTCAAAACTATTTCACCCTTTGAGCCCCAGCCTCTTCAAATGGCCTCCTCTCATTTGTAAACTTTCTTATGTTCTTCTTCTTCTTATGTTCTTAATTAGAGTAGATTTTTCTGGACATTTAAGATTTGGGCGAGTGGGTAAATTAATCAACTGGCCAAGATTCATACAATTACAATACATTTTAAAATCATCAGACACCGGCTTTAACCAACACCAGTTAAGATCACCAACAAAGATAATTTCACCATAATGAAGTTTAGACATCAGTTGCAACAAAGACGAAAATGCATCACTAAGAGCAGAGGAGGGTCTATAACAGCCAACCACAGTTATAGAGAGACCCTTTGAAACTTGAATATGCAAAGCCAAAAATTCCAACTGTTTACAAATAGTTTGAGCCATTTCCACCTTTACAAGGAAATTTCTCTTCACATATATAGCCACACCACCACCTTTCTTCACTCGATCAGTGTGATAGACATTGTAACCATTTATACAAATATCCTCATCAAGGACAGGTTTACTGAGCCAGGAATCAGAAAACAGAATTATATCATCATCAGTTGATATAGCCCAAATCCTAACTCCATCAATTTTGGACAACAGGCTGTGTACATTTAAATGAAAAATGCCAAGACCGGATCTAGATTTAAAGTCAGAGGGGATTTGTAGACATAACATAGGCCTATCAGGGCCAGGGTTAGGTTGCACATTACCTGATATTAACAATAAAATAATAACTAGGCACCTAGTCCAGTAAAGTCAATATGCTAAACAACACCACGAGAATTGCCATTGTTGAGAAGCCGCTGACACCCAGGTAGACAGCAAAGAGGAGCAGCACAATGAGGTGGCGGAAAAGCAATGGATAGAGACCAAGCCAATTGGAGAGAGTTTCTTTGGTCCAAAAAGGTAGGAGCAGACTTCAATAACAAATGATTGGGTTTAGGGAGACCGCGATCTTACAACAGCAAACAAAAAAGTGTGCACTATACAACAACAAGGGTTCAGATTTGCTACGAATAAATTAGTTTTTTTTAAACACTTAAAAAAAAGACTAGTCAAGGACAGTATTACAGGGTGTGAGAGAGTATGCAGCTGCAAACATAGATGATGTGCTAATTTATAGCACCACTTGGGAGGACCACTTGGGACATTTGTCAGACGTCATAAGTCTAGCAAACTAGCAGGTTTGGTTGTGAATGCAAAAAAATTCTCAGTGGCTAAGAATGAAGTCCAATATCTTGGATGTATTCTGGGAAATGAAGCCATCATGCCACAAACAGGAAAAATGGAAGCAATCAAGGTTTGTCTTGCTCCCACACAGGGCCAGCCCGAGGTACAGGCAGACTAGGTGATTGCCTTTTTTTTAAGTTTTAAAAGTGCAAGATAACTTGTCCATTAATTGTGGGTTTCAGGGTAAAGTAAGTTGCTGATGGACATTTCATGGGTAATGACAATGTGGATCACTTTTGTTTCCTATTATCATTATGCCCTCTATATTGTGGTCTGTTGTGCACTGTTCAGTTCTGTACATCGTGTTGTAATCCTAACTTTATAAAACACTTCTATTCACGGCTTGCTGCTCCATCAGTGACAAGTGACATGAAAAAACACTCACTAAGATAATTAAAACAAAGTATTATACAAGGTGCAAGGCACAAGACAATCCTTTGTCAACTGCAGCTTGTCTCTAGTGCAATACACTAAGACCATGTAAACCCGAGAGGGAGAGGGATGTTACATTTCATGTAAAAAGATACTAAGGTGGTTATGAAGAGAATGTCAGCGCAACTTTAACAGCGATTTTCTCTGTTTTGTATATTCCACGTAGTGGGACTTTAAGATGTCATAACTTTGTGAGAAATTAACCTATCTTCACAAATTATATATAAAGCAACAATCCAGCTCAATCAGATTGTTATGCAGGTGTACCAGAAGTCCAACGTGGTTTCGATTTGCCGGAGCATGGTTTCGTGGGTACCGAGCATAGCCCCTTGAGATGACAAAGCGGCTTTAATATCCTTCAACTCTGCTGAATCCATGTTATAGGCGAAGTATTCTGTTATGCAGGTGTACCAGAGGTACAGCAGGGATGTGGATTCAAATGCAGACAAGACCAGAGGATGAGACTGAAGTCGTAGTAGGGGTCACAAGCAGGAGGTCAATCGATCAGACGAATGGACTGGACTAGGGAAATCCGAAAGGCAGGTCATGAGAGAATAGCTAAATGTCACAAAACAGGCAGTCAGAACAAAACTAGGGCTTGGTAGTGCAACTAAGAGGCAGACAATACTTCACAAGGAGGTAAAGGAACAAAGGGCTATAAATACTGTGGGGAGTAAACTAGGGCAATGAGGAACAGGTGGAGATGGTTAAGTGATTAAGACAGGAGTGAATGATGATGAGCAGAGATTTGGACATGGCTTCGGAAGGGTAAGGGAAGTGTTTATGAGGGGAATGTCATACAGATGAAGTAGTAATCTCATTTTTATAAAGTTTGGTGATTGTGGTGGAGGGTCTCTTTGATAGCTAGCCTACTGCCAGTTGCCATTCCAATTATGATAATAATTAGCTAGTAGTTAACTACTACAGTTTGTCAGTTGTCAGCTAATGATTTTTGATTGTATTGTATTTATTATTTAATATTGTTTTTTAAGGTGCACTGTGCAATATAATGTATAATATAGTATTTCCAGTACTGAATATGTGTGGTGTGGGTGTTTTTTACCTAAATTGTTTATTAGTTATTGCTGGCATTTAAATATGCACAGTGCACTATTTACATTTAATTGTATTACTATATCTATTTATTCAACATGTACAGTGCACGTTAAGGTGCAATACATGATCTGTGATGTGCACTATTTAAATGTTTGTGTATCTATTAGTTTTACTTAAAAAAATATCTACCCCATAAATATGGGCTAAATCCACTTAGGATAAATGTTTTTACAGGGATTTGAAACAATGTTTATGTGAAGCTCCTGTGATGCAGAGTCCCAACTTTGATTGACCTTTTATAGTTCAAACCGATGCTTCAGGTGTTGGACTTGGTGTGGTGTTACTGCAGGAGGAAGAAGGACAAAGACAGCCTGTGGTGTATATCAGCCCAAAGCTTTCCCAATAGAAAAGAAAGTTGAAAAAGGAAGTTTAACTGTGAAGTGGGCGCTGGACTTATTATCTCATAGGGAAAGACTTTACTTTGGAAACCAACCATCGAGCTGTCATATGTAAATTGGTTGTGTAATGAGGGTGTTGTAAGGAGGTGGTCTTGGGTTTGTCAATGGTGAAGCAATGATACATGTTTATATGTATATGAATTGTTTGTTTTTCATTTGGGTTACTGTGCATTGTTTCTCTTTATAATTTCAATATATAAAAGAATTCTTATAAAAACGACATGTACAAATTACACTCCATAATGAAGATAGATGAGTTTCTTGTAGTGTTCACATCTCCCTTATGATATGCACGCAGTTCCTATAGTCTATACATACATTGAGCTGGGATGTTTTTTTTTTATCTTATGTCTTTATTTGCAGGTGCTGTATTGACTCAATTTACTTGATCATGTCTACTTCACTTGTTTTTTCTTTCCTATTACTGTTTCGCCAGTAGTGTATATGATTTGGTGTGTTGTGCTTTTTTTAACCCATGTCTGTGATAACAAATGGTAGGGCGGGGGTGGAGTTACTTACTCCCTTGCCTATATACTGGCCATTATGCTGTAAGAATGAAAAGTGGAAGGTCTGACTTTCTGAGACCTTGAAACTAACAAGTCCATAGTACAGCACTGTTAGGTATTCTGTTTTTGTTTTTGTTTTTATTTTGTGTAATTGGTGTGCTTTGAAGACCTCAGTACAGTTAGACTATTTTTCTGTGCTCGAATAAAAGAAGACTGCATTTTTGTACTGCTAACTGAGTGTCAGTGTATCTTTTCCTTCGCGATGGTTACTCTCTCAAGTTATTTTGTGACATGGAGAAATAATAAAAGATATTTGTATGATTAAAGGTCATTCAAGGTATTTGTTATTGTTTGTTTGTCAGCAGCTGGGCATGGCCCAAGAAGAACAGCAGCATGGGAAGGAGGATGTTGTCTGCCTCCACAGTGAGGTCCAGATCTGCATCTCCTCCTCCTCCATGAAGCCCTCTGGCTGAGCCTCCAGCAGCACAGTCTCGGGGACGGAGTAGGTAGGTCAGCAGCTGGGCCTTAACGGCGTCGGTATGGGCACAGTCTGTGGCTCCATCTTCTCCTGGGCTTGTACTTGTGTGGAATCGTCAGGGGGGGCACAGTCACCATTTCCACATCATTGGTAACAACAAAACCAACCTCCATTGGTTCATCCACCACCACTTCATCAGCCTCCATAGGTTTGTGAAGTACGACTTCATCGACCTCCATGGGTTCTTATTTCTGGGCCCGGATTGTTTTGAATTGGCCAAATACTTCCTAATTTTCTGGGTTACAAAAACTCCAGTCATCTTGGCACTCTCAGTAAGTTCAGACTGGTTGACAATGAGGAGATATGTCTCTCTCTGTAAGTTCGCTTACAGACTGGTCGACCATAAGAAGATATTGGAAGCTTAGTAAAGTTGTAGCCATGAATACCGTATGTAACAATGCACCATGTTAGACTAAGGAAGTGATGTCACACAGTTTTGCTCTGGACAATCAAAATGCAGGATTTAGACCATTCCTACCTTCATCTGTATGGCATATTACAACTAACTTTTTTACCCTAAAAAAACTAACTTTTAACCCTAGCCAATGCCAAAATGTCAAACTAGACCCATACAAATCTACACCCAATTCAGTTAAATCAGCAAAAATACAACCCAAACCTAAACAAAAGTCCAAGTTTAATGGGCACTCCAACCTTAACCCTAGCCCAGAACAAAATGTAACCCTAAATTTGTCAATACAATTAATTGTAGTGCATAATGTAGCTAAATTACTCACCATAATATTTAATGTAAACATCAGACCAGTCCAACCTTCATCACTACCTATCTACCACTACTATCTGAATGTACTTCTGCTTTTGAATTTTCATTCATTCTTTCTGTTCATTTCTCCTTAACAACATTTGTTATACAATATATCATATTATTTTAACATACAATTACCCATTTATACAGCTGCTCAAGGGTACAGCAGCAGTGTCCCCCAACTGGGATTGAGTACAGCGCCCTGACCATGACTCCACACTGCTACCTTGAGTTTACCTTCATACAGCAAAACGATAGTACCCTTGAGTGCGGTCCTGCACCCCAAATGCTCCAGTAAAATCCCCAGACAGATAAACGGGTCCCCACCACGACACCTGGCAAATACATGAAAGACTAAAAAATCTTTTAGAATTGCAATATAGCTTGAGCCCCCCCCAAGTGAGTATTGTACTGTTGCCAACAGATCAGACTAGATTAGATCAGCAATTCCATTCAGCATGATAAACTCGCACATTATATGTTCATCACATGAATGTCGTTATAATTTTTGACTCGCTAAAAAAGGAAGTGTTATTTCTAGTATTCTCCGCAAGGAGTCTGTGTGATGACATGCTTAGCACATAGCCCCCACACACACCTCTGTGCCAGGCCATGCTTCTGCAGTGCTGTGAAAGACACAGTGAGACACTCTTGCACACATCGGGACATATATGTAAAAATATGGTCATTATTTACAAGGTATGGTAATTTTGGACATGACTGAATGTCTAGATCAGTGGAGGTGTACAAGGGGTTAGAATATAAACATTATTATATTGCACAATTTTTCTCTCAATAAACATACTGCCTTGCTTGTATTAAGTTTGAATATCCCTGTTTTCTCAAGCAAACCAAAATGGCCCTGCAATGCTTACTGTAGTGGACATAGACAAGGGTTCAGCTGAATTGTGATATAATGGGACTGGACCATAGCCCCCTAAAAGGAAGATTACATTACCTCCATTCATTAAATTTGGCGGGGAGGTGGGTTATAACCCTGTTATCATCATGTTTACATTAATGTAATAAAACTGTGAGTCCTGAAGTGTGAACAGCTTAGTACTGTCAAATGAGGGACAGGATTTTATTTATTTTAAGGTGTCTTGCTTCAACGTTTAACTATCACTCTGACTTCTATGAAGCATTACAATCAGTTACATTCTGTTACAGATATTGTCAAAATCTAGATATGTGTAACAAAATTACTATGTCACTACTATATATTGTATAGCTGAATCCCTTTACGAAGTCAAACTCTGTACATGGGTGATTCTTCAACTACAAGCATTTTGAAGTTGCAAAATAATATTTAATTAATCATGCATTATATATATACACTCACCTAAAGGATTATTAGGAACACCTGTTCAATTTCTCATTAATGCAATTATCTAACCAACCAATCACATGGCAGTTGCTTCAATGCATTTATGGGTGTGGTCCTGGTCAAGACAATCTCCTGAACTCCAAACTGAATGTCTGAATGGGAAAGAAAGGTGATTTAAGCAATTTTGAGCGTGGCATGGTTGTTGGTGCCAGACGGGCCGGTCTGAGTATTTCACAATCTGCTCAGTTACTGGGATTTTCACGCACAACCATTTCTAGGGTTTACAAAGAATGGTGTGAAAAGGGAAAAACATCCAGTATGCGGCAGTCCTGTGGGCGAAAATGCCTTGTTGATGCTAGAGGTCAGAGGAGAATGGGCCGACTGATTCAAGCTGATAGAAGAGCAACTTTGACTGAAATAACCACTCCTTACAACCGAGGTATGCAGCAAAGCATTTGTGAAGCCACAACACGTACAACCTTGAGGCCGATGGGCTACAACAGCAGAAGACCCCACCGGGTACCACTCATCTCCACTACAAATAGGAAAAAGAGGTTACAATTTGCACAAGCTCACCAAATTTGGACAGTTGAAGACTGGAAAAATGTTGCCTGGTCTGATGAGTCTCGATTTCTGTTGAGACATTCAGATGGTAGAGTCAGAATTTGGAGTAAACAGAATGAGAACATGGATCCATCATGCCTTGTTACCACTGTGCAGGCTGGTGGTGGTGGTGTAATGGTGTGGGGGATGTTTTCTTGGCACACTTTAGGCCCCTTAGTGCCAATTGGGCATCGTTTAAATGCCACGGCCTACCTGAGCATTGTTTCTGACCATGTCCATCCCTTTATGACCACCATGTACCCATCCTCTGATGGCTACTTCCAGCAGGATAATGCACCATGTCACAAAGGTCGAATCATTTCAAATTGGTTTCTTGAACATGACAATGAGTTCACTGTATTAAACTGGGCCCCACAGTCACCAGATCTCAACCCAATAGAGCATCTTTGGGATGTGGTGGAACGGGAGCTTCGTGCCCTGGATGTGCATCCCACAAATCTCCATCAACTGCAAGATGCTATCCTATCAATATGGGCCAACATTTCTAAAGAATGCTTTCAGCACCTTGTTGAATCAATGCCACGTAGAATTAAGGCAGTTCTGAAGGCGAAAGGGGGTCAAACACAGTATTAGTATGGTGTTCCTAATAATCCGTTAGGTGAGTGTATATATATGATGACAATAATTCCAGTAATATAAAAAAGTTTTCCTCATCTATGCCAATTCATATGTTTCGATATTATTTGTGTTCATATTATTTTGTATATGTCACGGCCATCAAGCACTTCAACTTCCTCCCACTAGATGTCACCATCAACCTTTCTTACCAGTCACTTCCCCCATCTCCCTTCAATCAACATTCCTGTACACCATGTGCACTTGTCCTATTACCCCTGCTCCCATTCGTCCTGCACCTTCCAAACCTGGTTCTCTGCTCCCTATAAAGACCTCTCATGAACACTCCATCAACATGACATTTTGTCAGTATTCTACTACATCTCTCAGCGTTACTCCCCGTGCCTTGAATTATTGCCTTGTTCCTTGGATTACTCGCCTGACCCACAGACTATGACTTTGGACTTTCCTCATTGCTCTGATCGCCCGACCCTTGCCTGTGACCATGACCACGTCTTCGCATTGCCCTGTTCTGTCGGTACCTGACCCATGCCTGTCTGACCACCTCTACCACGCACCACAACTGGGTCCCCCTGTTCCCGTGCCCCATGGTATGTTACAGTATATACCTCTCTGTGTATATTTTATTGTGTACTTTTTCCTTTTCAGATTTTTCTATTTATTTTGTATGTTTCTTCTAACATACCTTCATGTGTATATGTACAATAATACATTAAACAATGTAGGATGAATTGTTTTTATTGTCTTGCCATATTTTCTTGGAAAAAAAAAAAAAAAATTGTCCCTTAAGTATTAATATAGGGCACTTTTTAAGGGGGGTTAAGGGGGGATTTGACCTTCCCACCGAAGTCAAGACAGCAGAGTCCCTGACCTCCTTCCGGCACTTACTCAGACACATCTTTTCAGACAGTACTTTTAATATTAGTCCTTTTACTCTCCTGTAAGATAGCACTTCAGAACATTTTACCATGCTTCTTGCGTTACTAATACTTGTATTGTTGTTTCCCCCTTGCTCCCTTTCCCGTAGCCCTTGACTGTGACCTAACATCTTGACAGCACTTAGTTTTTACTTTGCAGGATGTATGACTTCACTTATTGTATTTACTTGTGTAAATTGGAAGTTGTAAAATGTATTATGCTTTGTATAAATGAAAATTTGAATTTGTAATGTTTGATGCTTTGTACTGAACTTAATTCTTGCACTTGAGGGCGTCTGCCAAGAAATAAAAATACATCTGTAGTTTGAGCATTGTGATGGTAATAAATGGCAAACTAAGGGAGTAGTAATATAGGGCACTCTTTAAGGGGGGTTAAGGGGGGATTTGACCTTTTGAACTTGAGTTGAACTCGGGGTGGGGGGGGCTTCCTAGGAGGGCTGGGGTGCTTGTACCACGTCACAGAATAATTACCATATTGATGGGTGGAGTTGACAGGGCACCAAAGGAATGTACAGGGTGGTGGGGGTCTTCAACTGTTTTTCAAACCCTCCAAAAGATTTGTCTTTAAGCCAGACTGATTCTTTAGTAAAATAGCTATTTTTCTCTATACGTGTGAAGCTCCAAAAGAGCGCTATGTATACCCTTCAGATTCTTTAGAAAACATAGATATTTTTCCCTACGCGAGTGAAGCTCCAAAAGAGCTCTATTAAAGCCCTCCTGATTCTTTAGTAACATAGATATTTCTACTTAAGCGAGTGTTTCTTCAACAGGACCAAAGGGGTTACCTCTTTCAAATGGACATGGGTTATGTCGGTCTGGAGCTTTTTGAGCTAGTGGGGGTGGCGAGGAGATGTCTACATCTTTAGTAACCTCGGATTGGTGAAGAATTAATATATTTGGGGGCGGAGTTAACAGGGCACTGATGACAGGTGGGGTCTGTTTTCAATTTAAGAAGCGGCTCTGTTTACATTTGAGGCCATGGGCCCCCCGGGCCCCGGATAATGGAATGTAGCGAGAGATAACGATCTGTAGGAGCGGTGGGGGCTGTGGGCAGCTTGAGAGACACAAGATGGACTAAACTTTAGATAATCCTGAATATGAGCAAAATTAAAATAAATGTAATACAGAAAATGTAAATTAAAACTTTCAGTAATCAGCATAATCTCAGTAAATACAACACCTACCCAATACCAATATTTTCTTGCATTTCAGAATATATCAAATATATTATTTAAAGAACAGATACAATGTAAAGATTGAATAAATACAATTATGAAGTTTTAAAGGTGTGTGTGTGTGTGTATTCACAACAGCGTAAAATGTAAATGAAATGTAACGTTACTAAGTTAAGTTAAGAAATCCTTAATTATAGAAGAATTATAGAATATATATGTTATATAAGAAGCATAGACTATATATGTAGAAACTGTGAAATTTCAATAAAACTCAATAAAAGCAGCATTTGTAATAATATTAGTAACAAAACATCAAATTATTTTAAATAAATATCTAATGTAATCCATTCATGCAATAAGATTAAGTAAATACACAATATGATTTAAGCAAAAACCTATGTGTGTATGTATATTTATATAATTTACACATTACAATAGCTTGGGGGTGCAGTCTGAAGACCTTAATGGTCTTGGTTGTATCAACAGTAAGAAGTTTGAACGACCTTCAGTACAACCAACTAGTAATATTCTAACAGACATAAAGAATGAAAACACAATTTTAATAACGACAGTAAGTAAATGAAACTAAACCAAACTTATTTAATTTAAGAAATACAGTATGTAACCGACATTTAACTGAGCACAGCTCTCTTTGCTAGTTAGATAACTCTCCAAGATCAAACAGAAGCCTTATAGTAGTAACCTTCTTACAGAAATAAAGAATGCACCCCATGATTTTAAGAAAAATATAACTTAAAAAATACTAAAGTAACTTTACACATATTAAGTATGTATCATTCATTAAGTATGTGTCTATTAAAACAGTAGATTTATACTTTTTCTAGAAAAATAATCTCCAGTCTCAGCATCTCAGGGAGTGAGACCTACCTAGCAGCACATCAACAGAATACAGACAGAGGCCAGAGGGAGCAGCAACACCGGATCATGCGTGAATCCAGCAGGTCTGTAGTGAGATAGGGTTAACCCCAAAAAATCAGGCATAGAAAAAGAGAGATTGGCTAGAAATAGAGAAAACCGATAAAAAAACATAAATAAATAAATAAATAAATAAATAAATAACCATAATAACAGGGTGAGTTATAAAGACCAAACCGACACAGTTGAATATTTGAACGTTTTATTAAGAATGTGCTTCACCAAAACAGTTTACACAGTCATTCCACTGAGGCCCTGACAGGATCACACTGCAGTGGAGGGGCCTCGCAAGCAGCACGTCCTGCTCTCAGCACCGCGGGGGGGTTTGCAGGGAGCGGCACGGTTCTGTCAACAACACAAAACTAGCTCCCCCCCACGCCCTAATGACTGAGAATTTATGACCAGAAAACCTGTACAAATCCAGCGGTCAGGCACTTCTACCCTGTCTGAGTAACGTCATTCAGTAACATCTCTAAATGATATTCTGTATACATTCTATGTAGTTCTTAATTGTGGTGTCTGATTTTAAGTCTTCCTTTTTATGGTTTTAAACCATTTTTGGAATTAAGTGATATTGTACAGATATGTGAGACACCAGATGTATTTCACTAGTTTTGCAAACTGCTTTATGAGACTCATTGTCTGTATCTAAGTAATGTACAATTGTGTTGAAACATGCACAGTGTACTGAAATACATGACATACTGATATGATAGATTTGACTATTTCACTACAAATGTTGAAATTTGGGAAATGCTTTATTATTATTATTATTATTATTATTATTATTATTATTATTATTATTATCATTAATATTATTAACATTATTATTATTATTATTATTATTATTATTATTATTAATATTATTATTATTATTATTATTATTTCTTGGCAGACGCCCTTATCCAGGGCAACTTACAACATAAGTGCAATATAAAATGTATTTTCTATATCAAAGTCAATTCCGGTTGTAACAAAGCACACATAGCAAACAGAAATCGTCTATACGTTAAATTCAAAATACTTTGTGGGCTTATTGCATATATCGATTTTATTATTTTTATTACACATAGGTCTCCACAAAAGGAAGTTTAAGCGGCTCTGTATGGGTTGGGGTGGGGGTCTGATCACAGGCATATCCAGAAGCCTTAATGCCCGGCTCTGTTTCAAGAGCCAAGTTTAGCCATTTGGCATCCCTTTTAACTGTATGTAGTCTGGTGATAATATAAAGCTGTTTTTTATGTTTACACATAGTTTCAGACTGACAGACAGACACAGCATCACACAGTGCTGACAGACACAGCATCACCCTGAACAGATCTGTCAAATCAACAGCTAGGACCTAACAGCATATAGCTTAGGCATCTAGGGTTTAAAACGGCATTGCAGATTCTCATTCACCTGGCCAATAGTTTACTGATTATCTTTGAAACGTGAGCAGAAACAGGACCAGCGCAATTCAGATTAATATTCTATACATTGAGCTGATGTAGCATCATTTCCATCCTTCCCACCTTGTGTATGTTATTAACAATAAAGAAGCATTGGTACAAAAACATGTTCTTGTTGTGTCTCTCTCTGCTAAATCTGATTTCGCTAATACCGCAAATAACATTCAAAATAAGTAAAGTAGTTAAAAAGACAAAAGTTATGCACATCAACCTTTTCGATGTGTCACTGTATACAAATTAAAATTAAAGTATTGTTTTAATGGCCTCCTTGACTCCTGTACACTCTGAGTCATCCAACGTTTTGCTAAAAAGTGCTGATCTGACCGTGCTGGGGAGAAATCGATGGGGGAGGAGAGTACAGCTAAGAAAATAAAAAAAAGCTCCGGCCTCTGAGGAGAGCTGCCTGAAAAGCTGCGAGGAATGCGGCCCGTACATTCACAGCCCCTCTCTGATCTGAATCCCCTGACACAGATCCTCCAGAGCCGACCGGACAGCACAATGTCACATTACAGCAGTACAAATGCAGGGTGTCTGTCTAGTTAGTTAGATAGTTGTATGAATTCTCAGCATTGACACTGTTAAGGCTGTACTGAAACGCATGAGAACTGCAAGATCTAGATGTTTTTATTTTTCCTTACAAAGGTATTATCATTTCCAGACAGGATCAGTAAACTAAAGGAAAATAAAATGAAATGTTTGTGCTTTAAAATATTAATTTCACTTTACATTTGTATTGATTTGTATTACAAATAACTTCAATAATAACTAAACTGACCACCCACCACCGCCTGTCTGTGAGCGCACTAAAGACAAATTAAACTTTCCAAATAGTGACATTAAAAATACACTAACTTGAAAGTGTAAAGATTGCATCTAAGAGGGGTTTAAAATTAAATGATTGAGATTTAACAGATTAGTAATTGTAAGAATAAGTAACATCTTAATGGTTACCTTGAATTCAGGACAATACAGTTAATGAACGGGCAGGGCTATTAAGCCTGGTTGAACGTTATTCAAAATACAACACTAGTGATCGTCTGGAGTGTTACACAAATTGGGGGACAGGATTTCTCAAGCTTTAAGGGGGTTGAACCACCGTCACACGTTCCACAGCATAGGACACTGACTCTCGTACCCCGTCATCTGTCTGCATCACCCCTGAAATGAGAAGTACAGCCTCAACCACATCAGTTTTTCTGGTCTGTCAAGAAGTATGGCGCCATGTGTATCGCCTTCTAACAGCATGTTTAATAAAATCTTATTGATTTGTTGTTTTATTCAGCACATGTATTTTAAATCATATGAACACATAAAAAAGCACCCCTACTACCTAGGTCCTCGGTCTGTCCTACCAACCAGAGGAGCTCTTAGAGGCGCCTGCTCTGCCCCTGCAGGGGTTTTGATAAGCGGCTCCACCCCGGGCTGGGGGCCCCTAGCCTGTGACTGATGCTTATTACCGATTGCTGAGTTCACAGCTCTCTCATATCAAACCCCTGATCTGATATGAATGTGCAGTTATTTTCAGGATGCTCAACCAGATAGAAAACTGTAAAGAAAACAAACAAATAAATAAATAAATACTGATTCACACTTATGTAATGAGACTGAGATTTCGTGTTTCGTGGCATTTTAATACACACAGTTAGATCACTTCCACCCGGGCTGTGGTCACCCGCTATACGGTTTACTTATTTGAACGTCACAAATGGTTTGTTGTTTCTAAGAATGTATTAGGTTTCTGTTTTAGGGACTGAACTTAGTTTTCTTTATTGACACAAATGATTAAAACCTGTATTTATATTTAAAGTTACACATTTGTTTCTTTCATCTTATTTTGAAAACCTTCTCCAGATGACTAGTGTCATAAGGACAGAAAATCTTTGTAAAAAGTTATTTCTGATGTGTATCCATCTGATGTGTTTTAGGTATTCAGTCTAGTTATTTGCAATGACATACTAATCTAAAGTAGATTTCCCCAGAGCATTTGTTATAGGCTCCCTGTATGTATTCAACATTGTGATTTACAACAATGCATTTGATTAAGATTGAATAATCCAAATAAATAAATAAAAAATCTTGATCTTTGTTTAAATGAACCTTTGTCTTTAGCTTGTATTTTACTGGTAAGTCAAATCCCGCTTAAAAAATTGCTTTTACATCGGGCCCAAAAGCCAAATATGCCCACCAGTATAAAAACTGTGTTCATATGATTTAAAATACATGAGCTGCATGAAATCAATAAGATTTAATTAAACATACTGTTAAAAAGCAATACATATGGCACCATACTTCTCGTGAGACCAGAAAAACTGATGTCGTTGAGGCTGTACTTTTAATTTCAGGGGTAATGTAGACAGATGATTGGCTATGAGAGCAAGTGTCCTATGCTGTGGAACGTGTGACGGTGGTTCAATCTCCTTAAAGCCTGAGAAATCCTGTCCCCCAATTTGTGTTACGCTCCAGACGATGACTGCTGTTGTATTTTGAATAATGTTCAACCAGGCTTAATAGCCATGCCCATTCATTAACTGTGTTGCCCTGAATTCAAGGTAACCATTAATATGCTACATTTTCTTACACGTAATCTGTTAACTCTCATGGTCATTTAATTTTAAACACCTCTTAGATGCAATCTTTACACTTTCAACTTGGTTTATTTTTAATGTCGTTATTTGGAAAGTTTGTCTTTAGTGCTCACAGAAACCTTTCTTCCCGAACAGGCGGTGGTGGGTGGTCAGTTTAGTTATTATTTAAGTTATTTGTACTTAAAATCAATACAAATGTAAAGTGAAATTAATCACAAACATTTCATTTATTTTCCTTTAGTTTACTGATCCTGTCTGGAAATGATAATACCTTAGTAAGGAAAAATAAAAGCATCAAGGCCTTGCAGTTCTCATGCGTTTCTGTACAGCCGTAACAGTGTCAATGCTGAGAATTCATACAACTATCTAACTAACTAGACAGACACCCTGCATTTCTACTGTTTTAATGTTACATTGTACTGTTCGGTCTACTCTGAAGGATCTGTGTCACGGAGTTAAGATAAGAGAGTGGCTGTGAATGTACGGGGCCGCATTCCTCGCAGCTTTTAACCTTTTGGACTCCTCTTTTTTTTTTTTTTTGCTGGACTCTCCTCCCCCACCAATTTCTCCCCAGCACGGTCAGATCAGACCTTTTTAGCAAAACACTGGATGACCCAGTGTGTAAAGAAGTAAAGGATGTAATTAAAACAATACTAATTTAATTTGTATACAGAGACACATTGAACAGGTTTATCTTTTTAACTACTTTACTTATTTTGAACGTTATTTGGGGTACGAGTTGTACAGTAAAGCGAAATCAGATTTAGCAGAGAGAGACACAAGCCGGTAAGAACATGTTTTGTACAAAATAAGAATCAGAGAGGTATCTATTTTATGAAATGCTTCTTTATTGTTAATAACATACACAAGGTGGGAAGGAAGGAAGGAAATGATGCTACACCAGCTCAATGTATAGAAAATTAATCTGAATTGCACTGGTCCTGTTTCTGCTCACGTTTAAAAGATAATCAGTAAAGTATCGACCAGGTGAATGAGAATCTGCGATGCTGTTTTAAACCCTAGATGACTAAGACCCGCTATATGCTATTAGGTCCTAGCTGTTGATTTGACAGATTTGTTCAGGGTGATGCTGTGTCTGTCAGCACTGTGTGATGCTGTGTCTGTCTGACAGTCTGTCACTATGTGTAAACATAAAAAACAGCTTTATGTTAACAACAGACTACATAGAGTTAAAAGGAATGCCAGATGGCTAAACTTGGTTCTTGAATCAGAGAAGGGTGTTAAGAGGCTTCTGGATATGCCTGATCTCAGACCCCCACCCCAACCCATACAGAGCCGCTTAAACTCCTCTTGAGGAGACATATGTGTAATACAATAATAAAACTGATATATGCAATAAGCCCACAAAGTATTTTGAATATAACGTATACACTATTTCTGTTTGCTATGTATGTTTTGTTACAACCAGAATTGACTATATAGAAAATACTGCATTTTATATTGCACTTATGTTGTAAGTTGCCCTGGATAAGGGTGTCTGCCAAGAAATAATAATAATAATAATAATAATAATAATAATAATAATAATAATAATAATAATAATAATAATAATAATAAAGCATTTCCCAAATTTCAACAACCCTAGCGAAATACTCAAATCTATCACATAGATATAATGTCATGTATTTCAGTGCACTGTACATGTTTCAACACAATTGGACCTTACTGAGATACAGATAATGAGTCTCATAAAGCAGTTTGCAAAACTAAACATTTGAAGTGAAATACATCTGGTGTCTCACATATCTGTACAGTATCACCCCTGTTTCTGTTTACTGTGCATGATTAACAAAGACATTTGTAACACTTTATTTGAAGGTTCGAAAAGGATCTTTTGAAGAAATGGAAAATCAAAAGTGTTTCTCACACTTGTATTACAAGTCAATTATTTGCAAAATTGGTGTAAAACCATAAAAAGGAAGAGTTAAAGTCAGACACCCAGATAAGAACTTCATAGAATGTATACAGAATATAATTTAGAGATGTTACTGAAAGACATTACTCAGACAGGGTAGAAGTGCCTGACTGCTGGATTTGTACAGGATTTCTGGTGATAAAAGTTCAGTCATTAGGGGGGCTAGTTTTGTGTTGTTCATAGAACCGTACAGCTCCCTGCAAACCCCCACCACGGTGCTGAGAGCAGGACGTGCTGCTTCTAAAGCACTGCAGTGTGATCGTGTCAGGGCCTCATGACTCCTGAGTAGTAATATAGGGCACTTTTTCGGAAGGGGGGCTGCAGGGGATTTGACCTTTGACCTGAACTTGAGTTGAACTCGAGGGGGGCCCTTCCTAGGGGGTGGGGGTGCCCCTTCCTAGTTGTTCGGGGGGTGCTTGTACCAGAATAATTACCATATTGATGGGTGGATTTGACAGGGCACCGAAGGAATGTGCAGGGTGGTGGGGGTCTTCAGCTGTTTTTCAAACTCTCCAAAAGATTTGTCTTTAAGCCAGACTGATTCTTTAGTAAAATAGCTATTTTTCTCTATACGTGTGAAGCTCCAAAAGAGTGCTATGTATACCCTTCAGATTCTTTAGAAAACATAGATATTTTTCCCTACACTAGTGAAGCTCCAAAAGAGTTGTATTTAAGTCCTCCCGATTTATTTAGTAGAATAGCTATTTTTCCCTACGCGAGTGAAGCTCCAAAAGAGCTCTATTAAAGCCCTCCCGATTCTGTAGTAACATAGATATTTCTACTTAAGTGAGATCCGCGAGGCTGTCTCTTCAACAGGGCCAAAGCTGTTACCTCTTTCAAATGGACATGGGTTATGTCAGTCTGGAGCTTTTTGAGCTAGTGGGGGTGGCGAGGAGATGTCTACGTCTTTAGTAACCTCGGATCGGTGAAGAATTAGTATATTTGGGGGTGGAGTTGACAGGGCACTGAAGAAATAGCCTATCACGTTAAAGTTCGGTTTGAAGAATTTAAATATTTGTGGGCAGAGTTAACAGGGCACCAGAGGAATGTACAAAGGGGTGGGGGGTCTTCAACTGTTTTTCAAGCACTCGAAAAGATTTGTATTTAAGCCCTAGCATTTCTTTAGTAAAATAGATATTTTTCTCTTTATACGTGTGAAGTGATTCTGGGTCTTCAGCATGTCCGACTGTATCTATGAGAAAACACCCGAGAGGAAAACCTGGGCTAGGATGTGAGACTGGGTTCTGGAGGATGATGAGACAAGGCGTGGATACCGTTTTAAAATGGACAAGGGATATATCGCTCTTAGCGCGGCTACCCATCACTACCTCAAGACGAAACAGCCCGCTTTTCAATGGAAGTAACGACTAACACCACCGACTCCCCGGCTCAAGAGACCCCGAACATCGCTGCTTTTGCGGCGGCGTCTCAGGATACCTGCACTATGGCTCTAGAAACACCTCAACCCGCGCTGAGCGAACCAATGATCATCAAACCTGCCGGGGGGCATGACGAAAGCGACAGTTTTAGACCAGAGGTCCGCGCTGAAGTAAGTAGAATTATTAAGAATGCCCTGGTGTATATACTGAATGCTCTCATCGATCGAACCCTGAAATAAGTCTGCATGGGGTGTGAAGTGAACCATCCTAGCCAGATGAGATACAGAAATTAAAGCAGAGTACAAGGAGAAGGAATTTGATCTTTACGAAACCAGTTGATATCTTTTTGTTTAAATAATGGGAAAAATTGCTGTCAGATTACATTACAGTTTGATTAAAAATAAAGTTTACATGGAGTCCGCACCTACGATAAGAATTAAAACCAGTGGAAACCTAGGCCGGATTTTAGGGTTTTACACCAACAAAGAGGATGGATTTAAGGATATAATAGCTCCATACCCCACGGATATCCGTGCAGGATTTTACACCCTTTATATCTACACGGACATCATTTCACACCAGAGGGTGGGGGATAGTTACGTCCCCCTTTTAAGAAATGTACATATTAAGGGTAAAAACAACGATGTGGTCACAATTACTTATGACAAGCCACACTACTTACCTGTCTCCAAGTCTCATTTTGACAATATTACGATCGAAGTGAAATCGGATTAGAATATTGACATACCCTTCCGTTTTGGTAAGGTTATAAGCAAACTACATTTTCGTCCTGTGAAACATTGTGTACATGGTTAAAATGACTATCATGAGGGGTTATGTTGATCCTAAAGACTATGTGAACTATTACAAAATGCAGGCCAGTAACGGTTTGCCCGGGTTCACTGGAGCTAATTTGATGTATGGGAGTGGAATAGGTGGACTCTTTCGAGGACTTTTCAGGATGGCTATGCCTCTTCTCAGGAGAGGCTTTGATATAGCAAAACCGCATCTTAAATCGGCCACCACAGCAGCGCTATGACCAGATCCGCCAACAATGATAATCAGGAGGGTTCGGGTCTAATGGTCCTGGCCAGAGGCTCTCGTAAAAGACGATGCCCTCCCGGAGAGAGTGGTAGCTAACAAAAGACAGAGACTTACTTATTCAGCGACAGACCGTAGCAGAACTCGTAAGAGTAGACAGCCAAAAAAGAAGAAGAAGAAGACCTTTAAAAGAAAACCTAAAAGAAAGTCAAGAACCTGTTCGGGATATATATTTTAATCATGGCTTTTGTACACAACATGTTGGAAGAATGTGTGAAATCAGAACTGGATCTGTTTACGGTCCCTTACATGCAAACGAGTATCGATAAAAGCATCTATTTGGAGATTCCGCCTCTTTCGGCCATTTCAGAATCCACCTCTCTGGAATTTATCATAGCCGGTAATGGTGAAGATTATTTAGATTTGAATAATACCCTTATTTTACTCACTTGTAAAATTGTGACTGAAGAAGGACAGGCTATCAAGAGGGCGGCCAAAGTGGGGGTTATCAACTACCTGGTGGCCACCATCTTCTCGCAAGTGGATTTAACCCTGGGGGATAGACTGATAAGTCAAAGCAGTAATACATACCCCTATAGAGCACTGATGGAGTGTATACTTAATTATAGCGAGGAGACTCTAAACAAACAGTTCAGCCCCGGGCTGTTTGCCAAAGACATACCAGGATGTCAAGGATCCAGGTGGCACCAACGCGGGTCTGAAAAAAAGAGCAACATTTTCTACAGCTTTTTGGTCATGTTCATTCCGACATATTTTTTCAAGAGAAACTGATATTAAGAAAATTGATATTAAGATAAAAATGATTTGGAACAAAAATGAATTTTGTCTGATGAGCGATGATGATGATGAAAAATATAAACTCATTATTTTATCGGCCTCGCTGTTTGTTAAAACGGTGGCTGTTAAACTAGGCCACGCTCAGGCTCTAATGACCACTAACGCCAAGTACCCCATTGAAAGAGTCTATATGAAAGTGCACAGCATGGTGGCAGGAACTCGCGTTATGTCTTCCTCAGACAGCTCCCGAAACATGTCATTATTGGGCTGGTGGATAATGACACATTTACAGGGTCATATACAAAGAATCCATTTAATTTTAAACATTATAATGCAGAATTTAAAGCTATGTACGTTGATGGCACGCAGGTCCCCACCAAACCACAAAACACGATTTTGAAAATGGATGCGCGGTCCGTGAATATTACAGTCTAGTTCTCACAACAGGGAGACATCTGAAGGACCAGCCTCTGCTGATAAACCGCGCTGAATACATCAATGGCTACATTTTGTACGCCTTCAACCTAACCCCAGATGAAGAGTGCGGGCAACATTTCTTCCTTATGAAAACAGGAAACATGATACTGGAAATACGTTTTAAGCAACCCCTAGCTGGTACTGTAAATATGGTTGTGTACGCTGTGTTTGAAAATATTATAGAAGTGAATCAGAGAAGGAATGTGCTCTATGATTATTATTAACCATGAACACCAGAGAGCTCACGGCTCTCATGAACTGTAACCCCTACACTAAGAAGCTGTTTCACGGAGTCTATGCCTGCGATCAGTTATCTGAATTGAAGCTATAGAACTTACCCGCCATGTTTATAATTAACACTCACCCTGAAACCATGCCTGGAGAGCACTGGCTGGCTATTTATCTGACGGAGGTTGAATGCCTTGATCTAGTCGTTAGAGATTTGATATTGATCAGTTTCTTGTTAGTGTGATTCAAAGTTATACCTTTCACCTTCATACAGCTCTTTCCTGAAGCTGTTTTATAAGCGTAAGTCTTTGGACCCCCAGAAACAAACTCTATGATGTGATCTTGGGGGTCTAGCTCATTTGTTAACTCGCCCAGATAATCTCCAAGCGGCGGCATCCAATCACCCGGTCTGCTGACAACGACTACACAGTCTGTATCGTGATATAAAGTTCGCTCCTGCAGACGCTCCATTAAACTATACAATTCTAATCTAGCATAAACTGTTGTAAAAACAGCTGTAAAAACATTGACATTTCCCGGCTCGGTCAGGAAATCTTGAGGTTGTCGCCACTGAACCTGAGCTACTCTGTCAGCTACAAAGCTAAAGTGTGACACATTATGCTCTTTGGAAAACAGAAATTGATGAAACTGCGACGGATCTTTAATCAAGGTAGTGTTTATTCTATTAGTCCGCTCTCAAAATTTACCCCACAGACTATTTAGAATCAGTTTTGATATCTGTCTCTTTGCAGGGTTTACAGTTATGTTGCTTGGATCCAACCTGATTCCCTCTTTTTCAAGATATTTCCAAATATAGCTCTCTTTACAGGTTTCATCAGTACACCATGAAGGGTAGCCGGAAGCCTCCTGCTTCCCTTTAAGGTGTGTCATGATGTAATCGGCAAAAAGCGTGTCAGATTTTTTAGAGAAATGCCAGACCTCTTACACTTTACCGACTCTGGATTCCTTCTCAATCGCTTTATTAAGCTCCACGCTGCACCACACCCCTGTCAACGACCTCTCATCATCCTCATGTGGACACTCCACTGTCTGGTTTTCAGTTTCAACGCACGTTCTACATAGCGGAAACATCAATTTTCCTGAAGCTCTATAAGGCAAAACTGGCAAGAAAAGCCCCCTGGGTGGATACATTGTGACCTTGATTAAGCCAAAGTATTGCTGGAGATCGAGAAAGTCGCGATAAATTATGGTGGGGTGTCCTACGGGGTAAATTTTTGTCTTGTTAACAAAGGGATACAGGCTAGTGAAATCATAGTCATCTATTCTCTCCTCAGCCTTCACCTCGTAATGTAAACAGATTGCGTTAGTGCGTCCTCCGAACAAAGCGTCTCTCGGTTCGAGACGTTCGGGAAAATCAAAGGTTTTCATGAACGTTCGTACACTACCGTCCTGCTTTCTCATAGCCGTCCACTCATGTTCCCACATCACTTTCACAGTTAAACCATAGGTGTTTTTTAGAGTCTCGATTCTTTGTAAGAAATCAAAGTGCATATCTCCACAGATTTGACGAGTGACAGGATTAAAAGTGTTTGCGTCAAAGCACCGAGGACAACAGTGGTAAATACAACCGGCAAACTCATAAGCCGTACGAACCCCATTTTCCTCCGAAAAACCGTCCAGAAAGTAGGGACCCATTCTAACCTAGCCATAATTCAAAGTGTGTCTGATCAAGATGTTATGATTGTCAGACATGTATTCCAACCACTGGATGGAGGCCGTAGAAAAACTCTTTTGTCTGTGCCTGTAATTGTCCGGAGTTGTAATGGCGATGGCGTTTTTCTGCAAGAAATTGGCTTGAAACATTTTCATACAGAGAGAAACTATTGTCGTACACTGTAAAGGGTCAAGACCCGCTGTCTTAATGACTTCATGCCTGAACCTAACACATGATTCTTTAAGGATCAACACATCGTTTCTACAATAGGTAGCCATGTCCTTTCTGAAATCAAAAATGCCATCCTTAACCGTGTCATACCAGTTGAAGAAGTCCTGCCTTTCCCGAGTCATCATGGATTCAGCCCCATAATAACTGGGTGCTGGGTAGACGCCTCTATAATTCTGTGTTTCGACCGTGTTAAAAAAGTGGCAGAACCAGCCCTTTTCTTGCGTTTCAATCCCCAACGCTTTAAGTAAAGCACTCAGTTTCATGGGTAAGAAGATGAGTGAGTCTATGTAATGCTGGTTGAAATCATGGTCTGTGAAACACATTATTTTACAGCCCTGAGCTATGATGTCAGGGGTTACACCCTTTTCCACCAAATATTTTATCAAGATATAAGAGTCATACCCCCTAGCATTATGAGCTATGAATGTGTAATCTCGATACTTTGGACAGTGATATTTTTGAAAGAAACCCTCAACACATGACTCACCGGCCGCAGCCCACTCACGATCCAACATGTCTATACAGTGAATATAATTCGCTATATGAACGCCTCCTTCCTGCCTACACTCAAAGTCATAAAACACATACTTGTTATGTAGGGGTGCCGGTTTAACAGACTGTATGAAACATTGGTGTTCGGTCTCGGGTGTTAAGTCAGTGTTACAGAGATGACACCTCAGAGCGGCACACCTGTGGGGTTTATCCTCTTTATAGGTGTACTGTCTGTAACACTGGAGACAGAATTTTGTTTTATCGCAAGGGCTGATGCTTTGACCCGTACCCCCTCTAGGTATTTTGTGTTCGGAAAAACAGAAAGCGGACCGACAGATCCTTAAACAATCCTTACACCTCACTGTGGGAGTGCACATTCGACATTGCGGATGGTAACACACATTACAGTACCCGGCGCATTGACGGTTCTTCCTATCGTTAAACCCTTGTAGCAAAAATCACAGACGTACGAATACCCCAAAAAAGCCTTCAAATTTCTAATACCGTAGTAATGATTTTCGTGAAGGAAAAGAAACAATGTGTGGGGGTTAAACTCTGAGTGAGTTTGAAATGTGTCAAATACATCATTTATCTCACAACGGTACCAGACTACGATCTTAACACCCGCCACCTCCTCAAATTTGTGGATATCTGAAAAAGTCACCATCTCCTATTCCGATAGACCCGCTGCCTGATGCATTTGCAAAGCATCATGCAAAACCTGCTCTGCAGCTATATTAGGTTTGAGCAGGCATACTATACTATACGCAAAGCATGTTTTGTTATTTGTATTACCCTCATTCACTATTTGCCTGAGTTTCTTATGAATTATTTCAGTCTTGAGACAACTTGACAATCGCCTACGAACACCACCCTCAGGGTTACGAACAACATTAATGACCAAGACCAGACTTTCATCGGCTAAGATGGAGGCTTGACTCTGAAGCAGGTTTTCAATTTTAGACAGAAAAGCCTCAACATCTAACTCATCACCTCTCATTATGGTAAAAACACTGCTAAATAATGAATCCGCTCGGGGCTCCAACTGCACCACATCCTGGGGTCTAACACGTTTGTAATTCGGTCAAGCATATTTTGTATAATATCATGCATTGTGACAAATATCTCGGCATAATTGTCGCTGTTGAATAATTCTGCAAAGCTAAATCTGTGAACAATTTCAAAATTACAGAAGTTTGGTCTGTCTACGTGCTCTTCACCCCCATCATTATTATCAGCATCGATATTATGACAATCCCCACCACCACAAGTACTTCTTCTTTCATTTTTCCCCCAAACATCTTCAGCCTCTTTGTTGATATTTTGAACATCGCTAAGCTCACGACTAAACCCATTGTTAACACCTGCAGCTTCACTGTTCTGATCCCCGCCACAACCCTTTTGTTGTACATTGTTTAAAGCATGCTGAAGACCTTCAAAAGTGTCAACACAATTGTTATTTACAAAGTGGTTAGAGGCATACTCAGGAACGTTTTCTGTTGGAGCAGGACTAGTAATAAGTTGGGGTTGTTTTGTTAATTTGTCTCCGTTCGGAAGGGGTAGGTGTTCTAAGGAATCAACCATTTGTAACAAGTCAGAATTTACAGAGGGATACAAGTCTATAGCAGGCACCGGTCAGTTGTTTATTTCACCCACCATTTCTAATAGCTCGGGGGTAATCGGTACATTTACTAAGGCCTCAGGATCATTCGTATCAGGATCATTCTCTCTAGGTCTTTTGGACTCCTGCTCGTGAATGTCTGCATCATTGGTCCTTTTATTACTTTCAGACATGTTCAATCCCCGATCCTGTTTATATAGCTTGCTAAGGCATTAATTAAGATTGTTTGACCCTCAATTACCTGTCTTTGGTTATTCAACACTATATGTACAGTGAGGGGAAAAAAGTATTTGATCCCCTGCTGATTTTGTATGTTTGCCCACTGACAAAGAAATGATCAGTCTATAATTTTAATTGTAGGTGTGTTTTAACAGTGAGAGACAGAATAACAACAAAGAAATCCAGAAAAACGCATTTCAAAAAAGTGATAAATTGATTTACCGAGAAGCTATGCAACTCAATGTTTCACTCACACAGCCCGGGGCTCTGGAAACCCATCCTCGTCAGGGTCCAGACAGGTCTCCCCCTGCAGCAAAATCCATTACGAAGCAGATGTTCTTGCTGGTTTGGAAGCAGCCAAAGATATTGACAAGAAAGGGGTGATGCACGCTGCTCACTGCCTCGAAGACCCGCTTTTCACGCATGAGGCTGGAGCGAGACAAAAGACAGACAGCACATGAATATACATTCTTTAACAGCTTGGGCGAAGAAGTCCGCAGATGCATCAAAATGACGGCATTCCTGCAGAGTAAGAACGTTAAACAAGTCAATGAAGTTCATGCTAATGCAGGCCCTTGGTGAATAGCTTTAAAAACATGACTAGGTTTATTTATCTTTGCTCTGCTTAGATACCCAGAAGCCTTACTAGAACCAAAATAAAGCCATACCTGTCAAAAGCTGCACTGTCTGTGTAGTCTCCCTTCCTCAGCACTTTGACTGCTACCTTTTCACTGGTGTTTCTAGCCATGGCAAGCAGCATCTGTCAAAGCCATACAGATTCAAGATGGGCAAACTCCACTCTCAACCCCAGGATCTAACTTCACAACACAACCATTTAGTAATGACTCAGGTAACTGGGATATACCTTGCCAAACCCACCATGGCTCAGTACAGTAAGACATTGAAAATCATTGCATTCTGGTCACAGGGAGGGTGAAAACGGGTTGTCGAAGAGGGTGGCTGGCGTGCGCCACTGGATGACATTAGGCTGATTTGTCCTTTATACAAGTATGTGTGCATATACACTCACCTAAAGGATTATTAGGAACACCTGTTCAATTTCTCATTAATGCAATTATCTAACCAACCAATCACATGGCAGTTGCTTCAATGCATTTAGGGGTGTGGTCCTGGTCAAGACAATCTCCTGAACTCCAAACTGAATGTCTGAATGGGAAAGAAAGGTGATTTAAGCAATTTTGAGCGTGGCATGGTTGTTGGTGCCAGACGGGCCGGTCTGAGTATTTCACAATCTGCTCAGTTACTGGGAATTTCACGCACAACCATATCTAGGGTTTACAAAGAATGGTGTGAAAAGGGAAAAACATCCAGTATGCGGCAGTCCTGTGGGCGAAAATGCCTTGTTGATGCTAGAGGTCAGAGGAGAATGGGCCGACTGATTCAAGCTGATAGAAGAGCAACTTTGACTGAAATAACCACTCGTTACAACCGAGGTATGCAGCAAAGCATTTGTGAAGCCACAACACGTACAACCTTGAGGCGGATGGGCTACAACAGCAGAAGACCCCACCGGGTACCACTCATCTCCACTACAAACAGGAAAAAGAGGTTACAATTTGCACAAGCTCAACACAATTGGACAGTTGAAGACTGGAAAAATGTTGCCTGGTCTGATGAGTCTCGATTTCTGTTGAGACATTCAGATGGTAGAGTCAGAACTTGGCGTAAACAGAATGAGAACATGGATCCATCATGCCTTGTTACCACTGTGCAGGCTGGTGGTGGTGGTGTAATGGTGTGGGGGATGTTTTCTTGGCACACTTTAGGCCCCTTAGTACCAATTGGGCATCGTTTAAATTAGGTGAGTGTATATGTATGTATGTAGTATTGGTAAATAAATCCAACCGTTTAAGATCTGTAAATTAACTCTTTAAGCTGCGCACCCCATTCCAAACAGTATTTAACTAACCTTTTACTTTAGTTCTACATGAATGATCCACTCATTGTTCAGTTTATGTTCTGTGGACTGTCTAAATTATTATTATTAAATGAAAACAAATGAGTTGTCTCATTATTTAGGACAATTGTGAAAGTTAATGTTTGTCATCTATATAGCCTACATCCAGATAGAAAATAAGTTACAACAGTCCTAACTTTTCTGTAATGTTATTCAATTTTCATATGCTCTCCATCTTCAACAGAAGTATTTGCAAGCTGCCACAGACAGACACAGGAGAATACAGGTGATAGGCAGCCATGTTGTTGTTTTCCTAGTCTTAGCATTCCTCATTTTGTTTTAACTTTGCCTTAATTGAAATTATTCTTGTCTGTAGTTTGCCTTAGCTGAAGTCAATTCAGTTCAGCTGCTGAGTTGGTGAAAGTCAATAGGTTGAAGAAAGATCATTTAGTCAAGGACTAGCAGGAATTCTGTTCCAGGTGGAACCAGGTGGAGCCAGTTGGTGTGAATCTGGTGGCAGGTAGACAAAAGATATTTAAAGCTGCTTTTGAGAATCAGCTGTGCTGTTTCTCGGTGACAAAAAGCTAAGGAGTTGACTAGTCAACAGAGACCAAGAGGCAGAAAAACTGTAACATCAAGAAGCATGTGGCCACTACAGTGTCAGGTTTGCAGAATGATTGCCTTTCTGGATGAACTCATCCAGGAAGATTTCATCTGTGAACATTGTCATCATGTTGAAATCCTACAGATCAAAGTTCGTGACCTCCCCTATTCAGATATTCAGAAATATGTTGCATTGTACAACTGCATGTAGCACAGATGTGGCTGTTATGATGGGGGATTTCAATTTCCCAAAAATAGATTGGGATAGCCCAGTTGGGACTACAGAAGCAGAAATAGAAATGGTTGAGATGGTAAATGACTGCTTTCTAAGTCAATTTGTCAGGGAATCAACCAGAGAGAGGGCATGCATTGATTTGATATTTTCAAATGACCAAGATAGAGTCAGAGGGACACTAGTTAGAGAACCAATGGCAAACTCTGATCACAATATGGTTAGCTTTGAAGCATACTTACAAAAAACAAGGACCAAGTCTAAAACAATTTACAATTTTAGAAAAGCAAACCTTGAAGGTATGAGGCGGCACTGAGAAGATTTAGACTGGGGCATTCTGGATACAGATTCAGTCGAAAATTGATGTCTCTATTTTAAGATTATACTACTTCAGGCTCAGGAGAAATTTTTACCAAAACTAAGCAAATTGAGGACCAAAAAACATTGGCCAAAATGGTTTGATAGAAGTATGCCAAAAAATATCAAGACACAGGAAGTTGTTGTATAGCGCATACAAAAGCGATGGAGATGAAACTAAATACAAAGAATATGTTGAACTACAAAGAGATGTTAAGCGAGAGATCAGGAAAGCAAAGAGGGAAATAGAAAGAAACATAGCTCTTGGAGCTAAAACTAATGCAAAGAGCTTTTTTCAATATTATAACAGCAAGAGGTCAATAAAGGAGGAAGTGAGAAACAGGTAAATGCTAAAAATAGAAGCATCTTCAAAAACTAACAAGATGTGGCAAATGTTCCAAATTAGTATTTTACAGAGGTGTTTACAAAAGAAAAAACACATGCCACAGGTTAACAACCAGTCCAGTCAAACTCTAAGAGAGATCAGGAGAAATGAGGAGGAGGTACTAAAGGGACTAGCAGAATTAAAAAGAAACAAATCACCTGGACCAGATGGTATATTTCCATAAGTACTTAAAGAAAAAAAATATTAGGGAAAATATTTATAGACCACTGACTAAAACAGGGGTGTCAAACTCAAGGCCTGTGGGCCAAATATGGCCCCCCAATGGTTTTTTTTTGTAATTAGGCCCGCGACAGCTTGAGAATGAGGAAATTGCGTGTGAAAACTACAATTCCCATCAGCCATTGCGAGTGTCATTGGTGCGAGGTAGGGTTAACAGCCAATCACAGGCTGAGTACTGTCTGCGCTCCAGCTCTGTCAGTAATCTGCAATAAACTCAACTCAAAATGTCCAAGAAAATAAAAATCGACAAGGAAGGTAGTGTTTCAGGAAAGCTGGGAGTGGGAATATCTGTTTGTGGAGCAGAATTTAAAACCTGTATGCCTCGTTTGTAAGGAAAGTTTAGCTGTCAATATATGGTGGCGACAATTTTTGTCAATATATGACGGCACTACGAGACTAAACACAAAGAGAAGTACTGGGTGTCTGGAGAGAGAGCAGAGGCTGCACAATGTGGCTGAATTTAACAAAATAAACTACAGCAAAACATGTATAGCATATGGCTACAATTTAAGACTAATAGGGTTTCTCAGTTTGATGCATTGTTCCCTAATTTCGTCCGGTGTCCTAATTGACTAATTGTCAAGTTATTGCTGTTTAAACTTGCTGTTATTTTAAGCAAGAGACGATACACGGGGCCTCTAGCAGCGCTGGTTTGTGCTGTTGTTGAGAAGCCTGGCTGCATCGCCAGTATTGTATTATATTCTGTTAAATCACATCTATATACTAGTATCGTAATGTTGTCTATTTATAGGGCAAGACTGGGTGGCACATTTCGCAGCCCGGCTGTGGCTGCCCGAGTTCAGTGTTTTATTCTCTTTAGTGATGTTAAGCAGTTGCATGTGAGATCTGAATATATTCAATTGTTAATTGCATGTGTTTTTATTCTAGCCAGCATCAGTCGCTGTTTTCACAATATTGGGTTGTTTCTATTATTGGTTTTGTTTTTTAGTTTGCAATATTTGGTTCGTTGTTCTCTTGTATTTGTACTGGTGTTTGGTTTCACGTGTGGTTATATTTTACAGTCTTTATTGTGATTAGTTTGCTCTGTCTCCTATTTTCGATTATTCTTTTGGTTTGTTTATGATGCTGCTCGCTGCAGTCCTGCATCAGTGACACACTTAGGTGCAGTTCAGTTCGTTGGCACTGCAGTTTCAGCTGTTATTACAGTGCCGGTACACAGAGCACCTGCACGCCGCAGGTCCTCTCAGTGTGTGAAGTGCAGACCTGTGTAAACAGCTGTGTCACTGATGAGCTCAACACATCTGCCCAGACATCACAACATCTGCACTGCATACTGAACATCGCTTCACGAAAAAGGTGTCAGGTCTCCTGAACAAATGAACCCCCTCAGAGCACTGATTAGGTCAGATGTGTGTTTTGAATAATCGTAAATGTAAAAAAAATTGGAAGCTGTAGGCATTCAGGATAATGTAAGTAGATGGATTATGAACTGGTTGATGTATAGGAAACAGAGGGTGTCGATAACAGGAGTTGCTTCTAACTGGAGTGAGGTTGTTAATGGAGTTCCACAGGGATCAGTACTAGGGCCTGTGCTTTTTCTAATCTATATTAATGATCTGGACTCTGGGATAGTTAACAAACTTGTCAAATTTGAAGATGATACTAAAATAGGTGGCTCAGCAGATACAATCTCGGCAGCACAGACTATTCAAAGGGACTTGGATAACATTCAGTTGTGGGCCGACACCTGGCAGATGAAATTCAATGTGGACAAGTGCAAGGTATTACATGCAGGTATCAAAAATGTCCACTATAATTACACTATGGGAGGAATAGAACTAGATGAAGTAAGACCTAGAAGTCTACGTGGACTCCTCACTTTCTACATCCAAACAATGTGGGGAAGAAATAAAAAAGGCAAACAAAATGCTAGGGTATATTGTCAAAAGTGTAGAATTTAGAACAAGGGAAGTAATGTTAAGACCTCATCTTGAATACTGTGTACAGTTCTGGGCTCCACACTTCAAGAAAGATATCTCTGCTCTAGAGGCAGTTCAAAGGAGAGCAACCAGCCTTATTCCAGGTCTGAAGGGAATGTCCTACTCGGAGAGACTGAGGGATCTGAACCTTTTCACCCTGGAACAGAGGAGACTACGTGGGGATTTGATTCAAATCTTTGAAATCATGAAAGGCATCGACCACATCAAACCAGAGTAGCTTTTCCAGATCTTCAGGGACACACAGATTTGGGGACACAAATGGAAATTGGGCTTCAAGGCATTCAAGACAGAAAACATGAGACACTTCCTTCTTATGTTCTTAATTAGAGCAGATTATTCTGGACATTTAAGATTTGGGAGAGTGGGTGAATTAATCAACTGGGCAAGATTCATAGAATTACAATACATTTAACCTTTAACCTGGCTTTAACCAACACCAGTTAAGATCACCAACAAAGATAATTTCACCATAATAAAGTTTAGACATAAGTTGCATCAAAGATGAAAATGCATCACCAAGAGCAGAGGGAGTCTATAACAGCCAGCCACAGTTATAGAGAGACCATTTATAACTTCAATATCTAAAGCCAACAATTCCAACTGTTTACAAATAGTTTGAGCCATTTCCATCCTTACAAGGAAATTACTCTTCACATATATAGCCACACCACCACCTTTCTTCACTCGATCAGTGTGATAAGACATTGTAACCATTTATACAAATATCCTCATCAAGGACATTTTTACTTGGCCAGGAATCAGAAAACACAATTATATCAGAATCAGTTGATATAGCCCAGATCCTGACTCCATCAATTTTGGACAACATGCTGCATACATTTAAATGAAAAATGCCAAGACCATATCTAGATTTAAAGTCAGAGGGGGTTTGTAGACATAACATAGGCCTATCAGGGCCAGGGTTAGGTTGCACATTACCTGATATTAACAATAAAAGAATAACTAGGCACCTAGTAAAGTCCAATAAAGTCGATATGCTAAACAACACCACGAGATTTGCCATTGTTGAGAAGCCGCTGACACCCAGGTAGACAGCAAAGAGGAGCAGCACAATGAGGTGGCAGAAAAGCAATGTATAGAGACCAAGCCAATTGGAGAGAGTTTCTTTGGTCCAAAAAGGTAGGCGCAGACTTCAATAACAAATGATTGGGTTTAGGGAGACCGCGATCTTACAACAGCAAACAAAAAAGTGTGCACTATACAACAACAACGGTTCAGATTTGCTATGAATAAATAAAAAAATAAAAAAACACTTAAAAAAAAGACTAGTCAAGGACAGTATTACAGGGTGTGGGAGAGTATGCAGCTGCAAACATAGATGATGTGATCATTTATAACACCACTTGGGAGGACCATTCTTTAATTGCATCAAAATAGCAGGTTTGGTTGTGAATGCAAAAAAATGCTCAGTGGCTAAGAATGAAGTCCAATATCTTGGATATGCTCTGGGAAACAAAGCAATCAAGCCACAAACAGGAAAAATTGAAGCAATCAAGGCTTGTCTTGCTCCCACACAGGGCCGGCCCGAGGTACAGGCAGACTAGGTGATTGCCTAGGACCTTACATAAATAATAATAAAAACAAACAAACAAAAAATGTATATCGCACAATATGCTGGCTGCGAGCAGAGTGACTGAGATGCAGTGCAAGCTGCCTAAAAACCTGCACTAGTGCGGGAGGGGCACAGGTTAGAGGCGAGAGCATTACGAGAGACGGCATCTTCTGAAAGAGCATACCTGTCGGGTGTAGAAAAGAGGATGAGGACAACAATGTGCAAAGTAGAGGAATGTTACAGACATTATTCATCATTTATTTCACCTCACAGCTTGCCTGTTGTGTCGAGTGATGCTTGTGTGTGACCTCAATCCATTAAACAAGCTAGCTATTATTATTTTAAGATCAGTCACTTAAGCATACTAGTTGTGTGTCATGCCGGTGCTGAAAGCTGTGATGTTTAGTATAAGAAAAAAAGTTTTCCATTGACACATGTCATTTCAACCCACTTGCTCAAGCAGACCAAACATAAGGCATATAATCAAAGTATACGGCCACACAGAAGGACAGGGTCAACCCAAAGACACCAGTAATGGCGTAAAAATTATGAAAACATGATCATTTTCCACATGTAAGCCCACAGTTTATGTGCAAATGCTACTGTCTTAGATACTTGTATAGCTTACATCCTGAAATGGCCACATTTTAAAAGTGCAAGATAACTTGTCCATTAATTGTGGGTTTCAGGGTAAAGTAAATTGCTGATGGACGTTTCATGGGTCATGGCAATGTGGATCACTTTTGTTTCCTATTATAATTATGCCCTCTATATTGTTGTGGTCTGTTGTGCACTGTTCAGTTCTGTACATCGTGTTGTAATCCTAAATTTATAAAACACTTCTATTCACGGCTTGCTGCTCCATCAGTGACATGAAAACACACTCGCTAAGATCATTAAAACAAAGTATTAAACAACAAGGTGCAAGGCCTTGCAGCTCGTCTCTAGTTGCAATACACTAAGACCATGTAAACCCGAGAGGGAAAGGGTCATTTAATCTATGACTGGAGCATAGTGACTCGAGTGAGGTCAAAACACACATGGATGCTACATTTCATCTAAAAAGATACTAAGGTGGTTATGAAGAGAATGTCAGCGCAACTTTAACAGTGATTGTCTCTGTTTTGTATATTCCACGTAGTGGGACTTCAAGATGTCATAACTTTGTGAGAAATCTTCACAAGTTATATATAAAGCAACAATCCAGCTCAATCAGATGAAGTAGTAATCTCATTTTTTTAAAGTTTGGTGATTGTGGTGGAGGGTCTCTTTGATAGCTACCCTACTTCCAGTTGCCATTCCATTATGATAATAATTAGCTAGTCGTTAACTACTACAGTTTGTCAGTTGTCAGCTAATGATTTTTGATTGTATTGTACTTATTATTTAATATTGTTTTTTTAAAGTGCACTGTGCAATATAATGCAAGTGGAATATAATATTTCCAGTACTGAATATGTGTGGTGTGGGTGTTTTTTACCTAAACTATTTATTAGTTATTGCTGTTATTTCAATTTGCACAGTGCACTATTTACATTTAATTGTATTACTATATATATTTCTTCAACATGTACAGTGCATGTTAAAGTGCAATACATGATCTGTGATGTGCAGTATTTAAATGTTTGTGTATCTGTTAGTTTTACTACACCATAAAGATGGGCTGAATCCATTTAGGCTAAATGTTTTTACAGGGATTTGAAACAATGTTTATGTGAAGCTCCTGTGATGCAGAGTCTCAACCTTGATTGACCGATGCTTCAGGTGTTGGACTTGGTGTGGTGTTACTGCAGGAGGAAGAAGGACAAAGACAGCCTGTGGTGTATATCAGCCCAAAGCTATTCCCAAGAGAAATGAAATATTCCAGTGTTGAAAAAGAAAGTTAGTAGTAGTGGGCGCTGGACTTATTATCTCATAGGGAAAGATTTTACTTTGGAAACCAACCATCATATGTAAATTGGTTATGTAATGAGGGTGTTGTAAGGAGGTGGTTTTGGGTTTGTCAAAGGTGAAGCAATGATAAATGTTGATATGTATATGAATGATTTGTTTTTCATTTGGGTTACTGTGCATTGTTTTTCTTTATAATTTCAATATATAAAAGAATTCTTATAAAAACTAACATTCCATAATGAATGTTCACATATAGTCTCTATACACTCACCTAAAGGATTATTAGGAACACCATACTAATACTGTGTTTGACCCCCTTTCGCCTTCAGAACTGCCTTAATTCTACATGGCATTGATTCAACAAGGTGCTGAAAGCATTCTTTAGAAATGTTGGACCATATTGATAGGATAGCATCTTGCAGTTGATGGAGATTTGTGGGATGCACATCCAGGGCACGAAGCTCCCGTTCCACCACATCCCAAAGATGCTCTATTGGGTTGAGATCTGGTGACTGTGGGGGCCAGTTTAGTACAGTGAACTCATTGTCATGTTCAAGAAACCAATTTGAAATGATTCCACCTTTGTGACATGGTGCATTATCCTGCTGGAAGTAGCCATCAGAGGATGGGTACATGGTGGTCATAAAGGGATGGACATGGTCAGAAACAATGCTCAGGTAGGCCGTGGCATTTAAACGATGCCCAATTGGCACTAAGGGGCCTAAAGTGTGCCAAGAAAACATCCCCCACACCATTACACCACCACCACCAGCCTGCACAGTGGTAACAAGGCATGATGGATCCATGTTCTCATTCTGTTTACGCCAAATTCTGACTCTACCATCTGAATGTCTCAACAGAAATCGAGACTCATCAGACCAGGCAACATTTTTCCAGTCTTCAACTGTCCAATTTTGGTGAGCTTGTGCAAATTGTAGCCTCTTTTTCCAATTTGTAGTGGAGATGAGTGGTACCCAGTGGGGTCTTCTGCTGTTGTAGCCCATCCGCCTCAAGGTTGTACGTGTTGTGGCTTCACAAATGCTTTGCTGCATACCTCGGTTGTAACGAGTGGTTATTTCAGTCAAAGTTGCTCTTCTATCAGCTTGAATCAGTCGGCCCATTCTCCTCTGACCTCTAGCATCAACAAGGCATTTTCGCCCACAGGACTGCCGCATACTGGTTGTTTTTCCCTTTTCTTACCATTCTTTGTAAACCCTAGAAATGGTTGTGCGTGAAAATCCCAGTAACTGAGCAGATTGTGAAATACACAGACCGGCCCGTCTGGCACCAACAACCATGCCACGCTCAAAATTGCTTAAATCACCTTTCTTTCCCATTCAGACATTCAGTTTGGAGTTCAGGAGATTGTCTTGACCAGGACCACACCCCTAAATGCATTGAAGCAACTGCCATGTGATTGGTTGGTTAGATAATTGTATTAATGATAAATTGAACAGGTGTTCCTAATAATCCTTTAGGTGAGTGTATACATTGAGCTCGGAGGGTATTTTATCTTATGTCTTTATTTGCAGGTGCTGTATTGACTCAATTTAATTGACCATGTATACTTCACTTGTTTTTTCTTTCCTATTACTGTTTCGCCAGTAGTGTATATGATTTGGTGTGTTGTGCTTTCTTTAACCCATGTCTTTGATAACAAATGGTAGGGCGGGGGTTGAGTTACTTACTCCCTTGCCTATATACTGGCCATTGTGCTGTAAGCATGAAAAGTGGAAGGTCTGCCTTTCTGAGACCTTGAAACTAACAAGTCCATAGTACAGCACTGTTAGGTATTCTGTTTTTGTTTTTGTTTTTATTTTGTGTAATTGGTGTGCTTTGAAGACCTCAGTACAGTTAAACTTTTTTTTTCTGTGCTCGGATAAAAGAAGACTGCATTTTTGTACTGCTAACTGAGTGTCAGTGTATCTTTTCCTTCGCGATGGTTACTCTCTCAAGTTATTTTGTGACATGGAGAAATAATAACAGATATTTGTATGATTAAAGGTCATTCAAGGTATGTGTTATTGTTTGTTTGTAACTTCCACCACAAACACCCATTAACATTATGGTTTTAAAATAATACAACTAACATGTACAAAGTATAAAAGTATTTTCCACTACAACCATTACCATGACCATCACATGTTTTTGATAATTAATTTATTAATGCTAAAGAACGTTATATATCATATCCATGCTAAAACCCACCAGGTAAATATTAAGGTAATGTGAAAAAATGAATATATATATATATATATATATATATATATATATATATATATATATAGTGACGGAACGGGGCTCTGTCCCTTTAAGGAATGTCTGCCCAAGGTAGAAAACTACATGCCCCAGGAGTCCCTGTGGTAGAGACAGGAAGGGGCGGGGCTCTTGGGTATATAAGGGAGCAGGCAGAGCGAATCAGGGCAGTTGGTGGGAGGTTGCAGCTGGGGACAGACATGAGCTGGGAGAAGGCTTAAAGGAGCTACTAGAACCTGTGGTAATCTGCGCACTACCCAGAAGGATATGTACCATCAAACTGCCCAGGTGTGTAGTTTATAAGAGTGTATACTGGCGAGTGAGTATAATCGCCATACCCTTGCTAATGGTCACTTGAATACTACTAATAATAAAAATACCCTGTGGCTTGGGGAAGGATAAAAACCTGTTTTGGGAACCTAGGACTGTGGGAATAGTCCACCATTGCAGGACACTAATAACTGAAAAACCTCACAGACGTTCTAACCAGGGAATTGTCATTCTGCCACCTGCTGGTGGTTGGGCAGAAAAAGTTTTCCCGAAAGGACTTCCCCTGTGTTTGTGGGGTCCCTGAACAGATGTGGTAATAGAGAGGGAAAGGAAGAAAGTCAGGTAGGCCTGGACAAGGCTAGGCATTTATTGTTTTGTTTTGTTCAATTGTGTGTGTGTTACATTTTTTGGTTTGCATTAAACTTACCTGGGCAGAAGAGTCCTTAAAATACAAAAGGTCCCATATTTAATCCATCCATCCATTTTTTAAACTGCTTATCCTAGTGAGGATCACGGGGAAGCCAGAGACGACCCTGGCAGACATAGGGTGCAAGGCAGGACTACACCCAGGACAGGACACCAGGCAATCGCTGGGCAACACACACAGGGCAATTTAGCATGTCCAATGAACCTAACCTGCATGTCTTTGGATGGTGGGAGGAAACCGGAGTGCCCGGAGGAAACCCACATACACTGGCCAACTGGCCAAACGGCAAATCAAGTCTAAAAACAACAACAAAAATAAATGTTTCACCATGGCTAAAGACCCTTTTAGCCTAACTGCACAGGACAATGTGATCAGTGCTACATTAAATTAAATGTTTACTACCAATGTGGACCCTAGCAATAATTTACAAGAATCTGGGTGGGACATGCTAGGAAGGCAAATCAGAGAGTTTTATAAAAACAGGCTAGTTCAGTTCAGTCCCCACCCTCATCACACACTATCAAATAAAACGCAAGATGTTTAATGAACTGTAAAAAACATTTTTTAAATTTCCCTTTAAAAATCATGTTGTCAACACATAATTGGATGGACTTGGAATCAAACCAGTTCATTAAATGAAATGACAAGGATGGGAAATAAGAATACCGCTACATATAGATATTTCTGTTTTATTACAGATTCTTTAGGCAGACATTCAGGACAATTAATTGAAAAATGGGAGCAGAAATAACACAACCAAATCTGGGGCTGCCAGGAGGGGTGGACCCAAGTGCAGGGCGCAGTGGAGAGTCAGGACAGACAAGTGGTCAACAAGCCGGTGAACAGGCGCAATCGGGGTAAGACAAAAAAACAGGTGGGTGGTCAAGAGATTAGGCAAACAGGCTGGTCTGGAGAATCCATGAATCGTAATCAAAAAGGAATGCATGGGACTGGTACACGAAAAGGCAAACACTGAAAATCGGGCCCGGGTAGCATTCTAGCTACCAGGAAGGACTGCTGCAGCAGCTCTATGTGCTTCTGCCACACTCTGGAGGACCTAGATCCCCATCTCCTACTCCTCTGTCAAACCCTCCGGCTGAGCCTCCAGCAGCACAGCCTCGGGGATGGAGGAGGGAAGTCAGCAGCTGGGCCTGGGGCTGGTCCAAGAAGAACAGCAGCATGGGAGGAGGATGCTGTCTGCGTCCACATTGAGGTCCAGATCTGCATCTCCTCCTCCTCCGTGAAGCCCTCCGGCTGAGCCTCCAGCAGCACAGCCTTGGGGATGGAGGAGGGAGGTCAGCAGCTGGGCCTTAACGGCGTTGGTATGGGCACAGTCTGTAGCTCCATCTTCTCCTGGGCTTGTACTTGTGTATAATCCTCAGGGGGGCCACAATCACCATTTCTACATCATTGGTAACAACAAAAACAACCTCCATTGGTTCATCCACCACCACTTCATCAACCTCCATGGGTTTGTGAACTATGACTTCATCAACCTCCATGGGTTCTTCTTTCTGGGCCCGGATTGTTTTGAATTGGCCCAAAAACTTCCTAATTTTCTGGGTTACAAAAACTCCAGTCATCTCGGCACTCTCAGTAAGTTCGGACTGGTTGATAATAAGAAGATATGTCTCTCTCTGTAAGTTCGCTGTACAGACTGGTAGACCATAAGAAGACATTGGAAGCTTAGTAAAGTTGTTGCCATGGATACCACCTGTAACAATGCGCCATATTAGAATAAGAAAGTGATGTCACACAGTTTCGCTCTGGACAAATAAAATGCAGGATTTAGACCATTCCTACCTTCATCTGTATGGCATATTACAACTAACTTTTTTAACCCTAAAAAAACCTCACTTTTAACCCTAGCCAATGCCAAAATGTCAAACTAGGTCCATACAAATCTACACTCAATTCAGTTAAAGCTGCAGAAATACAACCCAAATCTAAACAAAAGTCCAAGTTTAATGGGGACTCCAACCTTAACCCTAGCACAGAACAAAATGTAACCCTAAATTTGTCAATACAATTAATTGTAGTGCATAATGTAGCTAAATTACTCACCATAATACTTAATGTAAACATCAGATTAGTCCAACCTTCATCAGTACCTATCAATACAGCTATCAGAATGTATTTCTGCTTTTGAATGATCATTCATTCTTTCTGTTAATTTCTCCTTAACTACAATATATCATTATTTTAACATACAATTACCCATTTATACAGCTGCTCAAGGGTACAGCAGCAGTGTCCCCAACTGGGATTGAGTACAGCACCCTGACCATGACTCCACACTGCTACTTTCACTTTATACAGCAAAACGATAATCAGCCTACCACTGCAATAACATTCACAATCTTTATTTCCATCTCCGTTACTGCATTGCAATGTAGACCACAGAGACTTTTCATTATATCCCACTGTATTACAACAATGGTTACCTGCTCCAATGTAGGTCTGAACAGCTGCCTGAACCGCCACCCCAGCCAACACTAAATGAGGCGAGGGCAATACTAACCCACTACCAATTGGGTTCAGTTAATAGAAAAGCAACACTAACCTTATGGAAATATTAGGTATACTGGGGACTGTAACCCTTGAGCAGACCTGTACATAGCAGGGGAGAGAGAATATCGCCATGTGTATTGGCTGCTGTGGGCACATGGAGGTCTACTTATTCTACTGTGTTGAATTGGGTCGCCTGAGAGTTGAAAGTGTCTATTTATCGAATTCAAACCATCTGTGTCCTGTTACTCTCAGCGGTGATGAAGTGTCCCAAATGGTCAACGAAGGACGGATTTGAGACGTTGCTGCTTGTCAATCACCAGGACATTTTCCTGCAGACCAATCTGCTGCTGGACAAGCTCATGAGCTTCGCCTCCAGCTGGGTGGTCAACGTGTCTAGCATCGCCCACAAAGGTGGACGGCCTTCCGCTCCTCATTCCCAACTGGGTTTCCAGAGTGTGTATGAGGCAGGAGAAATCTTTAGATCTTTAGGTTGAATTGAGATGTGGACAACAAACGAATCCCACAACACTATTGGAAGGAGGAGGATTGTTCAGTTTCAGTGTTCCCATACGTTACTAGAAGGCGATATTGGTATTGCTGTCTTCATGGTGGTGAATTCGACTGGGAAGCAGTAGACCGAGAAGATGACACTGTAGCCCCAGAGCTGAGCTCTGCTGACAGTGTAGTGCTGTGAAAGACACAGTGACACTCTTGCACACATGGGGACATATATGTAAAAATATGGTCATTATTTACCATGTATGGTAATTTCGGACATGACTGAATGTCTAGATCAGAGGAGGTGTACAAGGGGTTAGAATATAAATGAACAGTATTATATTGCACAATTTAGCTGTTTACCTCAAGAGTCAGACCTGGAACAGTATATTAGTTTAAATTAAGTTAAATGTTCACTGCCTTTTCCCTTGTTAGTGACTTAATTAAAATGTATCATTTAAATACCCCCAAAGACTTACACTGGTGGGACTTCTTTTATCTACTCTGCCCTTCGACTGGGACACCTGCCAGATATAGTGGACCCTATTTTCTCTCCCTAAGCATGCTACCTTGCTTGTATTAAGTTTGCAGTGGACATAGACAAGGGTTCAGCTGAATTGTGTGTGACAAGATGACCGTAGTGGTAGCTTGGGCAACCACTTTTCCCCAAACTCAGTAACCTTAAACAAAATAAAGCTAAATTCTGAACTTTCAAACAAAACAAAACCTTCTTGAACTATTTTCACTACTAAACATTCCTCCACACTTCCTTCTCCCCTGTGCTACCCCAACCAGTGGCCTTTTATAAATGGCCACCTTCCAGTTCCGGGTCAGAGGGCAACTGCCACAGAGCTGTTATCCACGCTTCTAGAGTACTGGTTCAGAGCTCTGACCAGGACAGTGAACAGCACCACCTCCCTGTAGTGGTCACACAAAGTAACTACATAGCCTCATCACCCCTATACCATAGCACCCAAACACAACACTAACCCTGCGATACAATCAATGTACCCCCACTGTACCCCGACTGTATCAAACTCTTATAGCAGAAGTAGTACTATCTGCTACTTGTGATATAATGGTACTGGACCATAGCCACAAAGGAATTTCATTAAATTTGGGGGGGAGGTGGGTCAAATGGGGGACAGGATTTTATTTATTTTAAGGTGTCTTGCTTTAACGTTTAACTATCACTCTGACTTCTATGAAGCGTTACAATCAGTTACATTCTGTTACAGATATTGTCACAATCTAGATTTGTGTAACAAAATGACACTACTATATACACTCACCTAAAGGATTATTAGGAACACCATACTAATACTGTGTTTGACCCCCTTTCGCCTTCAGAACTGCCTTAATTCTACGTGGCATTGATTCAACAAGGTGCTGAAAGCATTCTTTAGAAATGTTGGCCCATATTGATAGGATAGCATCTTGCAGTTGATGGAGATTTGTGGGATGCACATCCAGGGCACGAAGCTCCCGTTCCACCACATCCCAAAGATGCTCTATTGGGTTGAGATCTGGTGACTGTGGGGGCCAGTTTAGTACAGTGAACTCATTGTCATGTTCAAGAAACCAATTTGAAATGATTCGACCTTTGTGACATGGTGCATTATCCTGCTGGAAGTAGCCATCAGAGGATGGGTACATGGTGGTCATAAAGGGATGGACATGGTCAGAAACAATGCTCAGGTAGGCCGTGGCATTTAAACGATGCCCAATTGGCACTAAGGGGCCTAAAGTGTGCCAAGAAAACATCCCCCACACCATTACACCACCACCACCACCAGCCTGCACAGTGGTAACAAGGCATGATGGATCCATGTTCTCATTCTGTTTACGCCAAATTCTGACTCTACCATCTGAATGTCTCAACAGAAATCGAGACTCATCAGACCAGACAACATTTTTCCAGTCTTCAACTGTCCAATTGTGTTGAGCTTGTGCAAATTGTAGCCTCTTTTTCCTATTTGTAGTGGAGATGAGTGGTACCCGGTGGGGTCTTCTGCTGTTGTAGCCCATCCGCCTCAAGGTTGTACGTGTTGTGGCTTCACAAATGCTTTGCTGCATACCTCGGTTGTAACGAGTGGTTATTTCAGTCAAAGTTGCTCTTCTATCAGCTTGAATCAGTCAGCCCATTCTCCTCTGACCTCTAGCATCAACAAGGCATTTTCGCCCACAGGACTGCCGCATACTGGATGTTTTTCCCTTTTCACACCATTCTTTGTAAACCCTAGAAATGGTTGTGCGTGAAAATCCCAGTAACTGAGCAGATTGTGAAATACTCAGACCGGCCCGTCTGGCACCAACAACCATGCCATGCTCAAAATTGCTTAAATCACCTTTCTTTCCCATTCAGACATTCAGTTTGGGTTCAGGAGATTGTCTTGACCAGGACCACACCTCTAAATGCATTGAAGCAACTGCCATGTGATTGGTTGGTTAGATAATTGCATTAATGAGAAATTGAACAGGTGTTCCTAATAATCCTTTAGGTGAGTGTATACTCCATGCTGTCTATAGTGTAAAATGAATGCATGCTCCTATTCAGTTTTCTAACCTAATTATACAATATCACTATCTGTAAAAAATAATAAAACAAAAAAGTGCATCAAAGTTACTGGTGGCCTTATTAGTTATCAATTTTGTCCATGACTGAAATCGTGCTTTGATTTGTGATAATCGCTCTCATACCCTTTGTATGGCTTAAATATGCAACAAAAAACTTCTTGAGTTGCAATAACATTTGTTTATATTGTATTCAGCAAAGCAAGCAGCGGTCATCTTTAAGAACTCTTACAGATTCCCAGTTAATTTGGATTGGCTTATTCATAAGTAAATATATTTGTTTTATTACATTTTAAACCTAACAATTACTGGTTTATAATTTTAGTAGGACCCCCCACCACAAAATAATACAAAGTTAATTTGTATGGTGTAAAGATTGATGCACTGGACAAAAATTAACAAAATTACAAATTTTAATACTCCATATATGGTCATCCAAGACAGAGATCTGTCTATGGAACAGGTGAATGGCATTCTTACAATAACAGATTTTAATGATCCTAGGGTCATAAATCTGCCTCCCGTGCAACCAAAGGGAGAAGTCTACACTACAGGTCAAAACTTTTAGAACACCTCAATTTTTCCAGTTTTTATTTAAATATATGTAGTTTAATGTCTCAATGTACTCTGAAATTAAAGCCTAGAACAAATAAACAATTGGAGATTAAAAAGAAATAATGGAATTGTTTTGTTTAACAGTGCATTAGATATAGATTTAGCTATAGATATAGTGGTAGTCAGACATATACAGATAGATATAGAGGTAGAGTGAGTGAGAAATAGATTGAACACGATCACTATTCTTACTTATACAAGCACATACGTCTCTGGAACTTTGACTATATCTAGGCTATATAAAATGTAGACTACACTTAAAGTTAATTGCATTTATTTGACGTCCCTACTTAGTATGACATATATCGTGTAAAAATGACTGCCTACTTTAATTTCAACATCCAGTCTTGAATCAGTATATTGATTTAACTGCTAAATGTTACTGAAATCTTACAAAACAAAACTTATGACCGCATATTTTTGGATATGTACACAGACCATTTTTTTCCCCACATAACTTATTTTGAACTAAATATCAAAGATGACAATGGGTTAATTTGTATATTGCCTCTTTGATGTATTGAGGACTGTTGCCTTTCAAATCACTCAATACCATTGAAATACAATGTTGTAACCAGCAGGTGTCACTATGGAGAGCATGTATCGAGCGCTTCGATGCAGTGAACCTTTTTAGGTACAATAGCTCAGAATTGTTCATTGACTCGGACAGCTTTGTTTCCTCATCACTAGCATTTATATCCCCGAAAACTAGACACTTGGGCTGTGTCCCAAATCGCACACTTGTTCCCTCGTTTCCTTCCCTTGTGGGGCGGAAATACTACGGTGGCCATCTTAAGGGGTGTCCCAAACCCTTAGGGAGCGAGTGAAGGAGCCTAATCGAGCCGTTTGTGCCCTTCAGTGCTCCCTTCAGCGAAGTGTACAAAAGAGCGCACTTATGCGGAAGAGTTTTAGTCCCAGAACACTTTGCGTTAAAGGCGGAGACAAGTCAACTGGGAAAATATAGCAGCGACGGGTGCATATATATGTAATGTTAGCTAGATAGAAATTGTTAAATTATGTATCAAGGAAATAGTACATAGATAGATAAAATAAAATTATTATGTAATCATGATTTAAATATACGAATAGAAAGTTCAGCCAAAAAATGTTTCGGCAAGTATCATTTAATGAATTACTGAAGTAGTATCCTATTAAACTAGGAGGTGATATTAACGAACATTGTATTTCAAAATTATTATTATTAATACTATAATTGAATACAGAGACATGACAAGAAAAGACTGCGTAGGTACTTTTTCAGACAAAGGCGCTGAATGCTGGCGCTGAGTCCCATTGAGCGCTTTTAGCTTCACCTCCACCCCCCTCACTCGAGTGCACACTCTGTGACGTCAGCACAACGTCACGCAAAGTGTACACTTGTCGAAGGGTGTCGGGAGAGAGTGTGCGATTTGGGACGCAGCCTTGGGGCTTTCCAATGCGTCCCTGGGCAAAAAGATGCGCTGCTGCTTCGCGGATAACTTTACTGTGCAAGGGGGGGCATGGGAGATGTAGAAAGTGTATTTATACTGTACTAATAACCACAAAACTTACGAAGTGGCAAGAAATCCTCTGGGGGTGGAAACTTCAGAAAGCGAATTCTCCAAATTGAGCGCAAGAGAAGCACCCGTGGACATTTTAATAGCTTTCAGACAATTTCTGAAAGAGATGTCTCGTGATTTATGTTTTTCCTACTAAAGAAATGCTGTTTCCAAGGGGATTATACCATTGATCAGTAAGTACACTACATGCTATTTATTATGTCCCCCAAGTAGTAGTAGTAGTAGTAAAGAATAATAATTGCTTTGTTTAGAAATGTTATTTTACACTCGGAGCAGCTTGGGCATTTAAATCAGGGTATTTAAATTGTGTTTATATTTGGATCTTTTCTCCTTTCTACTAAATTATTTGAACAAATCCTTTATCTGTAGAGTTGTATTTCTATTTATGAACCTGTTATTTTATCGTGGATTTATTTGTGTAAATCAAGTGCATGAATTACAAACATTGCGCGCTTGTGTTGTGTATATGCTGACGCACTAAATGATTCCAGAATTATTTTCTAATGTTTCCTTTCTAATCCTGTTGTAAAAACAACAATAGCCGCCTTTATTACTTGTAAATGAATCGATAAATACAAGTAATAAAATGCGTGGTGCAGCCAGATGTGTTTGTTTTGTTTTGTTTTTAGAAATAACAGCGTGAAATGCCTTTTCTCTCTGTTTCCCCCGAGCCAGCAGCCATTACTGGCAATTTTTGAGAGTGAGGTCAGGTGAGCAGGCGGCCCCTCCCCCAGCCACACAGCTGACCACAGCTTCTGTGCTGCCTCTCAGGCGCCTGTAGCTTTGTTTACATATATACTCATTCTGCAGGTAGCAATTATATATGAAAATAAGTTCACAAAGTTTGTTATTACAGGAATTTAATTATTTGTAGTTTATGTTAATCAATTATCAAAAAAATGGTAATTTTAAATACATTCTGTAATGTTTTCAAAAAATGTCCAATACATTCTTTTATCCATTTTATTTGTTAAATAAAAATTTCACCAAATCTGTACCACATGTTGCAATTTTAGTTTATATGCAGGAATGTTCAGTCAGTTTGTTTCAGTCAGACTCATTCATTTTTTAGAATTTGTAATTATTTTTTTATTTATTTTGATCGATTTGATCTATTATTTATTTTATACTATTTCATAGTTCATACAGTTTTGTTTTGATAATAAAGTTCAAACTGAAGCAATTTTACATTGAGTGCTATATTTGTATACAATATATTAATTGTATTTATAAAAAAGGTGGGGGAAATTGGCTGATTAACTGGCAATCAGTTTTTCCCCCCACCCTAATAATTGTTAACGGTTTTGAAAATCCACTATCGGTTAACCTCTAATACTAATATACTGTACTGTATAATGCATAGCTCTGGGGGGAAAAATAATTTGGGTGAAACACTAACAAAGTAGCCCAACATACAAATATTACATATTAACTAATAGATGTGTTGTTATACACAACAAGCATATTACTAGTATCAGTTTATTAATGGAGTTATTGAGGTTATAATATTGTACTTTATGGAGTAATATGCTTTATCTCAAGGATGCAGGCTATATATTTTTCTTTCCATTGTTTCTTCACTAAAAAAGGCGCTTTGCACCACAGTAAACGTAACTTACGCTTGTTCTACTAATATTAGTAATACAACTTTATTTTGCGACCAGTCTTCCAAGGGTAAAATGTATTACTTATAACTGTGGTATTCTGCCTTGCATTTTTGCTTTTCAAATTATTATTATTATTATTATTATTATTTTTATTTCTTGGCAGACGCCCTTATCCAGGGTGACTTACAACATAAGTGCAAAACAAAGTACAAAAATACAGTTAAATAAAGGCATCAAACATTACAAAGTCAATTTACATAAAACATAGCAATTCAAAATATAATACATTTTACAACTTCCAATTTACACAGGCAAGTACAGTAAGTGAGGTTATACATTATGGATGGTAAAAGCTAACTGCCATCAAGATGTAGGGTCACAGTCAAGGGGTATGGGTGTAACGTTTCGCAAAGGCAAGGTGTATAGATCCAAGTGCAGGCTCCTAGTAGCAAAGCAGAAAGGCAAACAATCCAAGAGAGGAAATCCAGAAGGGAAAACAGGAACAGTTCAGGGTCGCTCGATCAGGCAAACAGGTTAAACTGGGAGATCCAAAAGAGGTGGTCAGGGACAGGAAAACAGGAGTCTAAACATGGTAGGTAAACAAGGAAGAATGCTCAGAAATGTTTCAGAAGAGAAGACAAGACTTAGCGATTATACTAAGGAACAAAGGGGTTTATATACTGTGTTTAGGGAGAAAGGGATGACTGGGTAAAGGGTGAAAGACCAATGGGGAGAGGGGAAAGACAGAACAAGTGCACGTGAATAAAAGGAATGTAATGTGACTGAGTGATCCGGGAACTGAGAGAAAGAATCACAGGGATTAATACTCGGGAGAGAGAGACCTCTGGTGGTGAGCTGAAGGAATAGCAGGTGAGACCGTGACAACGGGAAAGGGAGCAAGGAGGAAAACAATCAAAAACGCAAGAAGCATAATCAAACTCTGTGAAGTGAGCGGGTGGGTAGTAGTTGCAGGTAGGCCGGCCAGGATGGAGTTGCAGATAAATTAGTTTATCTAATTTAATTTAAGAAATTACCTTAAAAATTTGTCACTAATTATACACAAATAATTTAGTTAACTCTCCTCTAAAACAGAACAATAACCCATATTATTAAAATCACACTGGGGATAAACCCTCTATGGTACACACCATAAATAATAACAATAATAATAATAATAATAATAATAATAATAATAATAATAATAGGTTTGTATTCATTATGTTCTTTGAAAATAAATCTGAAGTGTTAAAAATATGTATTTTCATAAAAAAATGAATTCATCTCTACAGATACATTGTACCATTACTGAAACACTTTGAACTTCCAGAACTACGATAGGCCAATGTCTGGATGGTGGAAAGAGACATCAATTTGTTTTGGATGACACTGTAGTCATCACTGGCACTGTGGTACATCAGCAATGCCACCACAGAGCACAATGTGGAATAATGAGGAAAAAGATCTGCATATAGTATGTCTTGGAAGCTACTTTAGTGTGGTACAGGCAGTGCTTAATTTGTGGCGGCCCCTGCCAGAACAGGATCTGGGATCTCTCAGGATTTGAATGCCTGTGTTCCAGTACCTATTGAGCCAATCCGGTACCTCAAGTGGCAAAACCCGCCCACCCCGCTCTCACAGTTTTTGACCGTCAACAACCCCCACACCCCGCTCTCATAGTTTTTGACCCTCACCACTCCGCACTATCACATTCTCTTGACCCCCCGGTTGTAACGTTGTTTTCAGCACTGTACAAGGTCCAGGGACCTGTGCCTGCCTTGTCACCCCTCCGCTCTCTTATATTCGCTTTGCGTTCCAGCACCTTCTGATTTACAAATTAAGTACTGGGTACAGGGATTTGAATAAGTCCACCGCAACCATGAACTTGTTAACCCAAACAACAGGCCATTTCACTTCCACATGCTGGTTTGTTTTCTTGTTCCACCTTTTAATATATATTTAGCTTTTTGTTACAACCAACAAAGGTTACAATAAACCAAAGAGTCCAAACACAGGCGCAATACATTACACAACAAAACAGTTCAAAGTGTACATTTTAAACAAAACACTCTGGTTTATTCTGACATCACAGATGGTAATAAAGGTCCCCTTTCCAATCAAAACAGAGCCATTACTGAATGCCTGCCATTTCTTCTTTCATCTTGCCAGTGAAACTGTTTTTAGTCTTGTTCACTTGCGTGCATACTAAAAGTTGGAGAAGTGTGCTCTCTTGCTCTTTGGAGTCAGATTATTAGGATAACTATCCACTTGCGCTCTCCTGAGTTTAATTGCTACTCTTGGAGCTTTGCTTCTCTTCAGAGGTAAGGGTACAGCAGGAGTTTTTGCTCAGAACTTCGGTCCCTCCATTGAGATCTGCTGTGTGATTATTATTTCCTGTACCATTTTTTCCTAACACATTAGAGTGAAGGAAGGAGAAAGGAGTGAGAAAGCAATGCTACTCTGCCTGGAGCAGTCTCCTGCGGTTTTCGTTTGGCTGGCCCACATTGACCTCGTTCAACTCTGTCCATCTCTCATCATCAAAGTCGATGTTTCAACCTTTCATCAACCTCCCAACAATCCCAACATCTTGACCTTGGATGTCAACAACTTTGATCGATTTCCAACACCAATACCTCAACCAAAATTGACATTCAATTCGACATTGAGGTAGACAATATTTCCTGTGAGGGTTTCGGCGAAGTCCTCCTACCCCAGGAATCAATATATTGTAAGAGAATTTGATATGCTCGGTGTGTCTCTCTCTCTCTTCCTCCTGCTCTTCTCTTGTTGTTGTCTTCTCTTTGATCTCACTTCTCCTTGGTTCGAAGGAAACCTTATAAAACTAGGGACGAACAATCACATCTTGCTACCATGACACCATGAGTTGGGTGCTTGATGCTAATGTAACTTAGAAGTGGGAGTCTTTTGAATTTGAATAGGAGCCAATCAGAGGACAGGTATCTTTTGGAATGTAGGGAACTAGATCAAAGGGAAGAAGTCTGTTTCCTGTACTAAACCAGATTGCATAGAAATTCCCATAGAAAAATACATTCTAACAAATAATATCTTACAGTCCCCACCTTGGGATGGAAAAACATTCAACAGATGTTTGACCTTTCAGTAGATAATAAAATAATATAAAAATATGAGAAAAAAATTAAAACATCATAATTACAAAATACAAATAAACATTTAGTCAGTGCACCTAATATGTAATTGTGAGGTTATATACATTTATTAGATTGGATAACCATGCTTATTATAAAACCTGAAGTTACAAAAAAAAAAAAGTATTGCGTGAGACAATTGGTGATAACATCACTATAATAAGTACATATCAGATGACGTACGTAATAAAACATGTAGATGGTGATTTAAGTTATATTGTAAGAGACTAAATTACTTAATTTAATTCACTTTCAGGGGGTCCTACTAAGGACTTCCTTTTGTCAAAATTTGAATGTAGCGGTCTTTAAAAATGCCTGAATTTGAATAATTTTAGGAGGCTTATTCCACTTTTTTTTTTTTGTTGTTGTTCATGCACAGAAAGATTGAGTTTACTCAGAGTTCTAAGAACAGCACACCTCCAGGACATTTTGACTTTGGAGTAAAATAAAATACATAAACCTTCTTTACTGAAAATGTATTCCATAGTAAGATTCATGCAATAAACAATTAAATATGTATACTTTTAATTGTGTATCACTTACATTGCTTATGACAATGGCATTTTTTGCCTATTTACAGATTACTGTAAGTTATTTTAAATAAAAATCTATATATTTGTTCCTATTCTATTGATACATGTATTTTTGGATTGCTACAGAAATATAAGGAAATCTAGAGAAACACCCAAGATTTCTATAGAAAAATGGAAAATGTTAAACTAATTCTACAGAATGAAATAAATAACTTTTCTACACATAGATGTTTAGCATTATTTTAAATGACCATATTTAAAAAATGAAAATATGAAAATGAAATGAAAAAAATACAAATTACTAATTTGTTTTCTATAGAAGGCTATTTCTAGGGAAAATAAATTATCCTCAATTAAAAACGTACATTATTAGAACACTTTTAATCATTAAATTAGTATGTTGTATTGTAGTGTGTTTTACTTTAACCTGGGTAATGTACAAAATGTATGTATTAAACTAATATTTAAGCATTTTATGTAAACCATTGGGCTTCTTAATTTATAAAACATTTACAATTTGTTGTTTTACAATGCCATGTCAGCAATATTTTGTCAAATTTTGTATGCATAATATGTAAAACACAATTAGAAAGTTTACTATTTTGTTGTATTTAATATAATGTTGTTATATGCACCTGTTATAATTAAGTATGTAATATTAAGTTAATGACTGCTACAAAGATTGTATTCAGGGTTCCCACAGTCATGGTAAATACTGGAAAAGTCATGGGGAAAAAATGGTCATGGAAAGTCATGGAAAATAGCTAATAATATATAGTCAAACCAAGGTACAACATACATGGAATTTAATCTACACTCTGTAGTAAGTAACAGTTTCATGGTATAAAATTGTATTAAATCCTGTTAAAAAAAATTGTACTTAATCTATCATTGTGATTATTACAAACAGAGGTCAGTGTCCCAGATATTATGTACACAGGGATTTCCAAGACTTGTGAGAGTCTAAGTGAAGCACATATACACTAACCAACTCCAATAACTGTATAGCAACACAAAGAAGCTTAATATGTTCACAACACGGAGACTTTTGGCATTCTGCACATATTCTAAAAATAATACAAAGTCATTGGTTGTGTTCTGGTACTACACATTTATGTAATTCTGAACAGAATCTTAACATTCAGCCAGTACATTCAGAGTATTTGTGTAGATTCTGAATCTTCCAGAATGATAATCAACCTGTACATTACACAGATTAGCTTTCTGTGAAATAAATATAGCAGTAAATCACTTATTTAGTAGGTGCAGGGTAAAAAACAATCCATATAAAGTAAAAAGAAAGGAATACCCACACACTTACCACAGCTCCAATGCACAAATAAAAAATATGTATGTAACCCATGTGAAGAACCCAGTCTGGATACATAGAGGGTAAATGTATTTATTTAACATTCCAGGCCTGGAAGGGGCCCGACATGGAAGTACTCTACCTCAGCAGAAACGTATTGAACAACAGTAGTGGACAGCCTTTTATACATTGTAGGGCATGTGGGTCTGTGGCCAGGGTCTGTCACTGGGGGTTTGCCAGAGTGTTATCTTGAGGTCAGATTTCTGACCCTTGTAATGTTCATGGAGGTGTGGGATCCAAAGAACAGATGTCTTCCTTTGATATACTAGGAAAGGTCCAATCCCACTGTCGTCATTTAACAACTGTCAATCACTCATTAACAAAAACAGTTCCTGCCTTTCTGGAGAAAAGATTAAGTCCACAAACAGATTTTTAACAAACAGCTGTGGGCCCTCTCTCTCTCTGCAGTTTGATCCTTTCTATTATTGACAGGAATGTCTAGAGGGTATGCCCTGAACAACTTGCAAAATGGTTGTTGCTACCATTTGCTTGGTCTGCATATTATTATTAATATAAAACATAATACATTTTATATAAAACATTAATAACGTCTCTTCACCATGCTTCACATGTTTTTAGCAGATATGGAACCTGATGAAGATCTTGTGTAGATTAAAATGTTTATCTGAAATAAATTTGAAATTGTTTTAATTGTTATTTTCTCATTATCTTACACAGAGTGTTCTGCATTTTCAGTTTTTATTTTGAAAAAAAAGAAAAACACTGAAACTTTTTCACTCTAGCCTATATGAATGTTTCTCAACCCAGGTCCTGATAAACCACTGTCCCTTCTAATGTTTGCTCATCTGTGCTTTTGAATGAATACAAAAATGTGCATTGGCAAAGAAACAAAACAGACACCATTTTTATTTTCAAAACAACCCAGTTTTCAGAATTAACCTGGCTTATAAACACTTAAATGAATTGCCAGAATGTTCGTTTTAAAATGCAAAAATTCCAGATGTTTACAAATACTTTTTCAAGAGATTCAAGTTTTGTTAAAGTTTTGCAAGTACCGCACTTGTCTAGAAACTAGGGCCGGATTAAATCAAAACTTTGACCCACCCGCTAATAGCAAACTACAAACCTCTACATCATAGCGGTTACATTTATTATTAGAAGAAAGTGTCATTTTACTAAAAATGCAGCCACAACTGAGTACAGTTCTGTAGTTTTCTATTAGTGGGTGGGTCAAAGTTTTTTATTGAATTCCAGCCCTAGTCAGAATTACATGGCAAAACAATAAAAATTAAACGAATCGGACAATCGGCTTGTGCTTTGTGTTGAATAAGTATAAAAACATCTTAAAAATGTACAGATTACTGTTGTTGTTGTCGTTATTACTACCAGTAATATTTAATAATAATAACAATACTACTACTAATAATAATAATAAATGTAGATAGCTTACTTTGCATGGATTGTAAATGCGTGTGTTCGGCTCGGGGCAGATGTGATCTTTCTCCTTTGTGGCTAGTCGGGGTTGCCGTGTTGAAATACATCTCGGACTATTACTACTTATTTATTATTTATTAATCTTACCAGCTTGATTTTGTGTCCATTTATCCATTATCTGTTATTTATGTCAAACAGCTGATTCTGACATTTAGGTTGACCGGTGGAAATAAACTAGAAAAGTTTAATCTACACTGTCACCACCTCCCATTTACATTCCTATGATAAACTTCTGCCCCCCCTCTTCCAAATTGCTGTCATAACTGTGCACAGTACTAATCAATGTGCCAAATTAAAAGTTTAAAATACTAAAAAGTTTGTTTAATTTATTTTTACCGGTCTCAGAAGTATTAAAATGTTCAAAACATCCCCCATTTCACTCCTTTAAAAGCGTTTTCATGTTGTGTGCATTTTCAGTGCGCTGCCATCTTTTCCCGTCTTCTCTAAGAGACGGGTATTTTTTTTTTTTAACCAATACAAAACCCGTTTGTTTTAAAAGCTTTTTGAATGATTAATTCTCTCAATAAAATCTCTTCTATTGGTTAAAACAATGTGTTGCTATGCAGATTTGTCCAATAAAAACAATTTTAAGGTTATAAAGGGGGCAGAATTGTGGCCCAAAAATCGGCCCCCTAGTCCTCTAGCCACACCCATGGACGGGCTGATTTTCCTCCCACTAGTCCTCTATGGGTTAAAGATGAAAGTCTACACTTAAAGCACAGCTTGATTGTTTCCTTTCAAATCCATTGTGGTGGCATACAGAGAGAAAATTGTGTCAACTGTCCAAATATGTATGAACCTAATTGCATTTTAGAATGGTATTATAACAGTTTATAGATACATAGTTTGATTTTGGGCTTTAAATGGGGAATTTTAAATCCAGTTATTTTGGGAAATGAGGTCAATCTGCTCATACCTTAATGTTTCTGGGTTTTCTCCAGCTATATTAATAAAAATGGATGGTTGAATGTTGAAAAAAGTACACAAAAATGTATAAAACACATTCTCATACACCTCTGTTTTTTTAAAACGGAAAAAATCAAATCAGAAAAATAAAAATGCATATTCAAAATAATAAAACAGATTTGATAGGGCCTTACTTACTCCCCAGTATTGCCAACTCCAAAAAATACAAGACAGGAGTCATTGGACTATGGTCACATTTGTGAAGCGCAGATTTCCACAGTTCTGCAGTCATTTAGAGATGTGCAATGTTCAAGTACTGCTACGTGACACATATAGCACCACCTGCCAGAATCTGTGCAGAATCATAGCAGTCCGGCACAGCTCTGAAAAGTTGCTGTGAAACAAAGAGACGGTGCAGAGATCCAGAGGGACATGCTAAAATGAAAGCTGAAAATTGCCACAAAAACTACTGCTGCCCCCTTGTTAGCAGAGGCGAATGACAATTTATCATTACTCAATGAAGGCATGAACAGCATTGTCAAGGCTTTATTAAATAATTATGTCTGTAATTAAATTATTGGGTATTCCAAATTAATATATACAAATATTCTGAATAGCGCAATGTTAAATCTCATAATGTCAATTACATCAATCTGACTCTGTATATGCTAATAATCCACATGAATGTGAAATGTGTAAAATGGTTTTTAAGTAATATTGTATTTCAAATTATATGACTAGATTTTATATGCAATGTATAACAATAGCCTAAACTGTATTATTCACTGTACTATGTGGCTGAACTGTGTTCCAAAATTGTTCTACTGTAGTGTTGTATACAATGTCTAATGTTTTGTAATACAATTTAAGTTGCTAAATGATTAATACAAATAATGTATTAAAGAATGTATCTGATTCCTATCAAAGGTGGTTTACATGAGTGTCATTTCAATACAGTTATTGTACAACATTACACAGAGACAATGAACATAATATTACAGAATAAACACATAACAGGAATCAACATTAGGGAATATGTTGTATTGCTCTAGTATTTTATTTTAATGGATAAGGGCATCTGATAATAAATAAATAATAATGACTCCAGTGGAGAAGCAAAAGCTAACTTCAGGTAAGCAAGGATATGTTATCAACCTTTGGTTTCAAGAATTGTAATTATATAAAGTTTGTAACTCTTGACAAGTTATAACACTAAAATGCAACCAATGTAAAATAACTGTACCTGGGTTACCATAAATCCAAATATATTCATATTTGTTTGATTGAATTAATCTGTCTTGGCAAGCCTGTACTTCCCATCGATATGGCAGTAATCATGTCCCCACCCGTTTGAACCCTTGCACATCTTAGCCCTAAAGAGGGTTTACTACTTGTGCAATCACTGAATAACTATTTTTAATTCCAGATACCCTGTATGCCAGCAGTTTGTTTGCTACTACATCCCCTGGGCAGGGTCATTGATGTGCAACAACTATCTTCTACACCTGCATCCCGCCAGTCCCTCGAGAGGAGGCAAGATGTATTCATGTGTACACCCAATCCTACACAAGGCAGCTACAGTACCATCAGCTGTACAAGTTTTAAACCATTTACTTTATTAACGTGATAACCTGTGGATGCCTCATAGAGAGGGCAATTACATTAACACTATATTGTGATTTGAAGACTCTGTATAGGATGTTGAAGAAAGTGTTTTGTGATAATTATATAATGTTTTATATTAATACTAGCATTAGAAGTAGTTTGTATACAGACTGAGCAGATTAGATTTAGCAGGACAAGTAAAGGGTCAACAAGGTCGGTTTGTTAGAAACTCCTGTCAGTAATGAAAGATTACACAGTGCTGAAATAGCCTACAGATGTCTGCTGAGAATTTGTTTATGACTTAATCGTTTCTCCAGATAGGCAGGAATTGTTTCTGTTACTGAGCGATTGACACTAGGTAAATGACGACCGTGGGATCGCATCTTCCTAGTGCACATCAAAGACAGACATCTGCTTTGGATCCATCACCTCTTCACGGGAGGACAGATCGTAAAATGGACCCAGACCTGTATCTTCTGATTGGATGAACAGCCATAAGATGTTACGTAATTTTTCCTATAAAGTTGTACTCATGTTTGTAAACATTAAGTCCTCACTGAAGGAATTATTCCTGACGTGGTGCTTCCGAGCGGCTCGATTAAAGTTTTATTTGCTTTATCTCCGCGACTTCTCCACTTATTTCTGAGACGGTTCTACAACTTGGCGTCACGAACGAGGATCTGAACTTGCCTTCACTCCCGGGACCAAAATATGGGTGAGTAGCTTTAAAAATGACCACCCTCTATATTTAGATTTGATCTCGGGATTGTGTGAGGCTCTCAGATTGTAATTTAAAGAGAACCTGTGGAGAGGCAGAGGTAAAACAAATAGAAAGGTTGACTGTACAGCAGAGGTTCACAGTAGGGTGAACTCCAGGTAAGACAGATGTGCGGGGAGAGATACCAAGGCAACCGAAAGGTACGACGAGGCCTGCTGAGCTCCAAGTTAAGCAAGGAAATCCTTGTACGCTGAGACAGTCAGTGGCAGTCAAAGCCAGACGGAACCTGAGGTACATAAAGTCCAGCGATATAGCCCCATCGTTGGCAAAGATAGGATTGGCATAATGGCGTTAAAATACGTGTCTATATGTGAATTCCTACAAGTTTAAAATGTTAAACTTAAAATGGTAAAGGCAAGATAAAAAACCGACAGTTTCTATAATTCTTTGTCTGAATAATAAGAATTTAGAGAAGAAATTGATCATAATAGATCAAGAAAACCCCAAAGTAGTGTAATTCAAAGATTATTTTACATCTGATTTTTAATAATAACAATATAATAAATAAATAAATGCTAAGGGCTGTTTGAGACACTGCAGGGTCAACAAAACACGCCACTAATCTAATATCTGAATTATCTTTGGATTTCAATCTGTATGAGTGTGTTTATGTATATATATTTAGTCTGAAAGTTATGTAAGGTAAATGTCTGTTTTGTATGCTTTGTATTTTAATATTGTGCATAGTCCAGAATAATTCTGAGAAGGGAAGTAACCAATAATTTCAGAATCATATTTACAATTACGCAGTTATTGATGTTTTAACAACAGATTAATGAGGATTTAGACTTTTAACTATACAGAGTGCATAAAGCATCAGAAATAAGAAATGAATAATGCATTCTATTATAAGAATAATGTTAAAGTAATACAAAATATACACTAAATACATAGATTAATAATAATAAATAAATAGTCATGGTGTCCTCTAAGACTCAGAAGAACAAGATTTTTTTAAAATCATATTATGGACAAATTCTGTAAAGTCAAATTAAAGGAAAACTAAAGGCTGGAATCCACAGGAGCAGCACTCTGGTGCAGCCCTGACTGACAGCCTGATGTAAAATCCATAGCAGGAGGATGTAAACAGTATAGTGACATATTATAGTTTTATTTTAGAAAATATTTGGTTATTGGTGCATAGCATGAAATACCTGAAATAAAAGTTAAAATTAGACCTTGGATTTAAGATGAGTGAATTAGTCAAAGGGTAAGAATTGTAAGGATACTTTAGAAATATAAAATTATGAGCATTGAATAAGTGAGCTAAAATTAGTATTGCATAATTTTGAAGGAGAAAATAAAACATAAAAATACTATTAGAATGAGTTTTACGAACCAGAAATAAAAAAATCCCCAGATATAAGATCTCTAAATACAAAGGTGTAGGTAAGAAATGAACTATTGATCAGTTCAATCTGGCTTTGGGAACAGTTCTTCTGAACCTATACCGGTGTAGATTGGACTTCAATAGGAGGAAGTGAAACAATAAAGACACACTCACCTAAAGGATTATTAGGAACACCTGTTCAATTTCTCATTAATGCAATTATCTAACCAACCAATCACATGGCAGTTGCTTCAATGCATTTAGGGGTGTGGTCCTGGTCAAGACAATCTCCTGAACTCCAAACTGAATGTCTGAATGGGAAAGAAAGGTGATTTAAGCAATTTTGAGCGTGGCATGGTTGTTGGTGCCAGACGGGCTGGTCTGAGTATTTCACAATCTGCTCAGTTACTGGGATTTTCGCGCACAACCATTTCTAGGGTTTACAAAGAATGGTGTGAAAAGAGAAAAACATCCAGTATGCGGCAGTCCTGTGGGCGAAAATGCCTTGTTGATGCTAGAGGTCAGAGGAGAATGGGCCGACTGATTCAAGCTGATAGAAGAGCAACTTTGACTGAAATAACCACTCGTTACAACCGAGGTATGCAGCAAAGCATTTGTGAAGCCACAACACGTACAACCTTGAGGCGGATGGGCTACAACAGCAGAAGACCCCACCAGGTACCACTCATCTCCACTACAAATAGGAAAAAGAGGCTACAATTTGCACAAGCTCACCAAAATTGGACAGTTGAAGACTGGAAAAATGTTGCCTGGTCTGATGAGTCTCGATTTCTGTTGAGACATTCAGATGGTAGAGTCAGAATTTGGCGTAAACCGAATGAGAACATGGATCCATCATGCCTTGTTACCACTGTGCAGGCTGGTGGTGGTGGTGTAATGGTGTGGGGGATGTTTTCTTGGCACACTTTAGGCCCCTTAGTGCCAACTGGGCATCGTTTAAATGCCACGGCCTACCTGAGCATTGTTTCTGACCATGTCCATCCCTTTATGACCACCATGTACCCATCCTCTGATGGCTACTTCCAGCAGGATAATGCACCATGTCACAAAGGTCGAATCATTTCAAATTGGTTTGTTGAACATGACAATGAGTTCACTGTACTAAACTGGCCCCCACAGTCACCAGATCTCAACCCAATAGAGCATCTTTGGGATGTGGTGGAACGGGAGCTTCGTGCCCTGGATGTGCATCCCACAAATCTCCATCAACTGCAAGATGCTATCCTATCAATATGGGCCAACATTTCTAAAGAATGCTTTCAGCACCTTGTTGAATCAATGCCACGTGGAATTAAGGCAGTTCTGAAGGCGAAAGGGGGTCAAACACAGTATTAGTATGGTGTTCCTAATAATCCTTTAGGTGAGTGTATATTCTTGTATTGGTAGTTCATTTATAATGTACTTTTGGTGGAGATGTCAAATTACTCAAATGAATAGAATAAGAGTCATGAAGTAAGAATAAGTCAGTTGCCCTTCTCTTGAGATGTATGGAATGTACAATGTTTATAAATTAAAATGCAACAGAAATATATGTAAATAACATTTTTCTGACTTTTGTATTCCTTTAGAAGCAAAACAATGTATGTATTATGTAACTGGGGATTGACCTTTATGACCTAGGGCAGGATGAAATATAATTTGAGATACACAGTAAAGCTCCAGGAAATTGTAGGTGGCCACTGCAATTTCCATAAGAGAGCTCAATATTCATTAAGGTATAGTTATGATATAATTGTTTGCCTGACCAGGCAAAGAAAAAGACATTCCTATCCCCTGATTATTTGAATACCTCACTGTACATACATACACACCTCGTAGGTGGCAGGTTGGGATGGATGGGAGCTGAAAATGCAGCACTATACCACCTGCCCCTCAGGAGGAATAAATTATTGTAACTGACAAACACGATTCTTTTGGCTTCTATTCGCTTTGCTCTATTGCCAAAAAGGAGGGAATGAAGACTCTGTATAGGAAGTTGAAGAAAGTGTTTTGTGATAATTATATAATGTTTTATATTAATACTAGCATTAGAAGTAGTTTTGTATACAGACTGAGCAGATTAGATTTAGCAGAACAAGTAAAGGGTCAACAAGGTCGATTTGTTAGAAACTCCTGTCAGTAATGAAAGATTACACAGTGCTGAAATAGCCTACAGATGTCTGCTGAGAATTTGTTCATGACTTAATCGTTTCTCCAGATAGGCAGGAATTGTTTCTGTTAAAGGACGATTGACATTAGGTAAATGACGACCGTGGGATTGCATCTTCCTAGTGCACATCAAAGACGGACATCTGCTTTGGATCCATCACCTCTTCACGGGAGGACAGATCGTAAAACGGACCCGGACCTGTATCTTCTGATTGGATGAACGGCCATAAGATGTTACGTCATTTTCCTATAAAGTTGTACTCATGTTTGTAAACATTAAGTCCTCACTGAAGGAATTATTCCTGACGTGGGGCTTCCGAGTGGCTCGATTAAAGTTCTATTTGCTTTATCTTCGCGACTTCTCCACTTATTTCTGAGACGGTTCTACATGATTGTCTTTTTGTAAGGTCTGTTTTGTTTCCAGATCCTGGTGGTGGGTATATATAAAACATTCAGGTAAATGTTCAACTTAGTTGGACCACAAACCAGAAGACATAGGGATCCTCTAGGACCATAGTTGAAAACCATTGCTTTAAAAAAGTAAACTTGTTTCACTGTCCCTCTTACATTGTCCCTCTTTTAGAGTCTGCAAGACATCACTGGGACCTTTACAATCATCAATGCCCAAAGATCAGAGATGAGAATGGTGATTTGAAAAAAACTCAGAAAAGAAATTGGTGCATAATTTGCATAGTTTATCAATGACCACACATTAGGTTCCAGTGTATAGATTTGAATGAAAATCCTACTTTCTTTTTTGCAGGTAATCCATATAAACAAGATAAAACATACCCTTGTAGTTTAAAATAAATAATCTCAAACATTAATCACATTTTTATTTATTTTTACAAGCATAGCAGCATGTACAGCAGGGAGGTCGAACGTTCCCTAACAGCATTTATTACAGAGTGTAGAAGCTCTCTGTGAAGAGGTTACAAGCATTTACATGCACCGTTTTCAAATTACTATTAAGAAAAATTAAAAGAAACATCCGATCCAAATACTACATAGATTAGTATTACAAAACCAACAAATACAGTAAACATAAAACTGTGTGTCAAAACTAAAGGCTTTTTTCTCTGCACACTGGTGTGAAAAGCCAGCTTGTCCTATTGAGTGACAGGGTGAAGAGCCTCTCAGGGCACAGTGGCACCGAGATTTTTGGTCCCTCCCCTTCTCTAAAAGCTCAAGCCCAAATTGTGGTTTCATGCACAACCCTAATGAAGGTGTAATTTAATGTTACATCCCCACCAATAGCAGGTTAAGAGCCTTTTTGTACCCGAAGTCAGGAAGTTAGAAAAAAATAGGGTTGTTTACTTTAACACGACTGCTGTTAGTCTGAACATAAAATGACTGTGTTGCCACTCATATGAGAGGTGGCCGTACCCCTCTACTTTCAATTTTTATACGGACCTAAGCCAAACTTTTTGGGCTCTGTAATTCACAAGGTTTTAAATACAACATATGCCGTATATTTCTGCGATAAAAACAATTTGAATGCGAACCGCCATTTCCTCTCAGCAGTGGAAGCACGCACATATTCCAACATACCATTTTATAATAAGCGATGATGACCTGCAGGTTTGATTGGAATTTTAATGTTATATGTCTTGTTTCCTCTTTTAATTTAAAGTGTTAGTGCATGCTTTTTGGTGTTGTTGCATATGACTGTGGGTTTCATTTGAAGTGTACATTTGCTTAATATTTGTTTTGTTAAAAACCAAAGCCAATAATGCAGGTGTATAACTGATAGTTGCTGTCAGCTATTAAAGTATGTAAAAACATTGGAAGTGAAGTATAGAAAGACAACATTCAGTAGAAGAGCAGAATTAGAGGTGGCAGGATTCACAGTGCCGTTTGCAAGAATCGTGCATGACTCGGGAGATGCCCAGGCTTCAAGTGCAGGTGCAGGAAGCCCAGAGAGCCATTTTCTTAATTTGCAAAATGTGGATTCTGTAGTTGACAGGATACGAAAAGAGATGAGGAAAGTGAATGAATTGACCTCAGAAGGTAAAGCTCTGGCAGATGAAAGAGAATAGACACAGAGAGGAAAGAAAGGGGGTTTTGGTTGTATGAGGCTGAGGTGAAGATAGTTAAACTGAAAAAAATATTGAGAACCATTTCAGACAAATTAGCCCAGACGAGTGTTATAAATGTCAATAAAAGGATTAGACATAGAGATGACAAAAGTCAAGAACTGCAGAGAGAGGCACTTGCATTGGCTAATGCTAAGTTAGAGCAGAGCATTGAGGTGCTAAAAGAAGAGATGCAGAAACAGATGCATAGTAAAAGAAACCATGAAACTTAATTACTCTAAAACAAAATCTGCAATGGATGGTGATCAGAACTTAAGTGTGGCAGACAAGGATAGAGAATTAAATGAAGAGGTGCTGTTCTGGCAGGGCGAGTATGAAGAAGTGAAGGGAGAACTGGACAAGTTCTTAGAGAACAAGACCAAAACATACATGGAAAATAGATACATGGATTAAGTGTATATGGACATAAGAAAGGGTATTAAATAGCCAATTGGTGCAAACCCCTTGATGAATATATCCTGGTGTTCAGTAAAAAATACACTATACTATAAACTATATTGAAAGTAGGAGATACTAATAGCATTTCCAAAACCGGGAGAAAATTCAAGGCCCGGGCTTTTGGAGTTTAAAATGTATAAACCTGGGGTCCCTGGGGTTAATGACATATTATTTCATAGGCATATAAATAGGAAAGATAAGCAATATGGAAACAAAATTAAGTAAATAAAAAACATTAAGCTCACTCTAAACTTTTCCAATTGCGCTTCTCTCTCAAATGCGATTATATAATGCTTTCAGCACAGTGTGCGCACCACGTTATCTTTTAGGTGCATGCCTCACCCTGTCACACACATAAAATGTATTAGTTGACTGAACTCCTGAAATCTTAGTTTTTTCCGCCTTTTTTTATTCATTAAATTAGAACCCCTGGTCATATCAACCAGGTAATACTAAATAAGTAAAATAATAAATGCCATTTTTGTGTCTGTATTTTATGTGGAGATTAAATTAAACACAAACTCAGTTATACTGCATTATTATTATTATTATTTATAAATTCACATAGTTTTTATATATTGATAAAGCTTGGATCAGAACATTTTCCTTTCCAGGTTACTGAGTGAACATTCGCGCTTCAATCTTCTCACCAAAAAAAAAAACACAGGAAAGTATACAAGAGTTCGCTATTGCGCTGTACACTCAAGTATGATTTTTTTCGTCAACCCTGGTTTTATACCTATGCCAAACCCAGGTTTGCAGGGTTGAGAAATCGTCCGGGTTGCCCGGGTTTTTGGTGTCCCGGGTCCCAGGACTGGAAACACTAGATACTAAAGACACAGTAAACAGTTCAGAGTTTGTGTCAACATTATATAGCCTATTTTTCCATGTATAATAGTAATAATAACAAGTAAAGAAGAATAACAATAATGGGTCAATTGCAATGAATTTGCAGAGTTAGTACAAAGCAGCATACTATCTAGTACGCTGCTTTCAGTTCTTTGCATTTGACCAATTATTAACTAATAAGTAATGCATAATAATTTTAACTTGAGTTGCTTAAATTATCCCAGAGCTTGCTTCTCTGTGATATACCAATTTTCAGTTGCACAGCTTATATTAAGCTTTTTGGGGTCTTCTGTGGATTTAGCAAAAAATTCCAAACAACAGATTTTTTTTTAAACATTTGTTTTGTTTTACGTTTCCATTATATTGCACAAGACTTTGCTTTAAAGATGGCGGATAAAGAAACAATAAAGCAGAATAACACAGGGAAACTGGCCAATAGAGGATCTTTTCAGAAGAAAAAAGAAATCAGTGTAATCGTATATTTTCAAAATACAATATCCCAGGGCCTGAATAGGTGTTTAAATGTATTTAGCTAATTAAACAATTAAACCAATTAAGTAATTGAGGAGTTTGTTGGGAACGAAAACCAGCATACACATGGCCCTCCATGAATTTAGTTTGAGACCACTGTGTTAGTGTGTATAAGACTGAAAACATATACACTTGCTTATCCTGCTTGCTAGTAATTTACTCTACTAAGTTTTTATGTATTTGTTGTGTATGTGTGTATGATAGTTAATGGTAAAGTGCTTTGTGATGTTCTCAGCTATGGAGGACTATCCATATCAACATTTAAAATAAACAGAATGAATAAATAAATGTTAAAATAAATACAAGAATAAATTAATACATACAATAATAATAAGCAAATGTTGAACTAAATAAATATTGTAATATACATATTTAGTTATTTCAACATTTCTTTATTTAACAGTATTCTTATTGGCTAATCCAAAACACTATGTTTAGTGGTGTTCAACGACTTTGGCTGAAAATTTAGAGTTTGAAAGAAAGAGCCAAAACCTGTATTTTATTTAATCTAACAGATAAGCTTCAGTTATTTCATTATGTAATAATCTACAAAAACAATTAAACCACACAGGAACCCCACTACACAGTGTACTGGATTAGCCAATAAGCGTACTGGATACCTCCCACTAACTGCGATTACATTGAAAAATAATTACAGAAGATGCAGGAAATGTATTAATAAATAAATATTGAAATAGATACAGGAATAAATAAATGACTAAATACATGTTGAAAATAATTAATGTTGAAATAAATACACAAATGTTGAAATAAATACATGTTTATTGATTTTTTTATTTATTTAAACATTTATTTATTTTTTCCTATCATTATTTTTATATATTTTGGCATGGATAGTCCATACGTGACATGAAATGCACTATATAAAATAAAGGTTATTTTATTATAAAATAAATTAAAGCGGTCTCTGCAAAACAGGACAGAATTATTGAAGTGTTGGGGAAAAAAGTGATATTATTTATTTATATTGGCTGGGGAGGATGGTTATTTTTCTTTCTAACTCAATGTTTCATTTTGCATGCTTTATTATGTGACTAACAATAACATTCCATTTAGTGTTAATTGTAAAAATATTATAAAATTATTATTATTATTATTATTATTATTATTATTATTATTATCTATAAATAATATAGGCCTATATATTAACTTGTTCATTCCACCGTTCTGCTTTTAATGTGAATCCTTTGATTTTGTCAGAAAGATTCATAACATTGGTGTCTGGTCCCTGGTTGTGTTGAATCTAATTAGTTAATCAATTAAATCTGCCAAGTGTGGCAATCTATATGATATCTTTAAAATAATCAAGAAATGACAAGTTCTGTTCCAACAAAAACAGAGTTAGCTCCACTCACAAGATGCTCTTCTCAATACACATCCACGGGAAATCCAGCAAACTTTGGACTGTAGAAGAAGGCCATTGTAGTCTGCGCCCATTTTGTTGCACAGGGCAGCAAATATGCGTGAGTTCAGGGGTCTGGCATTAACAAAATTCACAATTTTTACAGCAGAACAAAACATCATTCAAGTCAGGGCTCAATTTTTTCGATGCCAATGCTTCTCTGTGTAAAATGCAATGTGTTGAAACAACGTTTGGTGCAACATGTTTTAGTCTCACTATGAGACCACTTTTACAGCCAGTCATAGCCCTTGCCCCATCTGTGTATACACCAATACATTCGTTACATAATGGTTTAGTATTTCACAAATGTCCGCTCCTGTTATTCGGGTTAGCAGTGCAAGGCAGCAAAAAAAGTCTTTAAACAATTTCTTCTTTTCCCAGACATAGCAAACAAATACTAACAGCTCAGCCTGATTTCCTACGTCTGTGGATTCATCAATTTGAAGTACATACATAGAGACTGTTTTTAATCTCTCCATTAGTTGTGTCTCCATATTATGTGCCATTTCAGGAATTCTTCAAGAGACGCTGGAGAAAGCAGTATTTTTTTTACCTTTTCTGCTAGCTTGCTGCCAAGCATTACTTTATAAATGTCCACAGCAGCAAAGATAAATGTCAAAGCACCTGTCTTATAAACAGGAAACCCTGGGTTCGACTCCCAGCAGTGCCTTGGTTTATGTTGGCCTAGGCAATGGAAAGGAAGTTTCTAAACCCTCGATACATTTTTGCAAGATGGCCGTCCGCAGCAAGCAGCTTAAGGTTACTGTAGCCGCAGTCTGGCAAACTGACCGCCAGAAGTAGAAACAATAACAAGGGGCGGGGGGAAAAGTGGGCCGTCCCTGGGTGGATTCGAACCACCATCCTTTCGGTTAACAGCCGAACGCGCTGACCGATTGCGCCACAGAGACAGACGGAGGTGTTGCGGTTGCTGCAGTCGTGCAGTTCCTTCACAGTTGCCAGAAATCATTTCCAGCACACGATTTTCTTTGTCGTTGAATGCAACATACGTGACCATTGGGGGAGCGATAGCAAGCAAGAGAGTTAGATATCGAGAGTCATAGATAGATAGATAGATAGATAGATGGATGGATGGACGGCAAGGCAAGCATCTGATTGCAAGATAGGCTTATCGTAAAGCCATCAGAGGACGTAATGAACCGGAAAGCCAACTGGACAGATGCCGGTTTGTAAAGAAGAACCAGAACCCAAAGGACACGCGCTACGCGCACCTAACGGCCAACGTCCAATTCCCATTGCCGCCCCTGGACAGTCGCAACAGGGAGCTTGTTGCTCCCGTCAACCTTACGTTTTCACCTCTGTGTGCTTCCTTTGTTGCAGCCTGCATCCAGATTTTGTTTTGTTTTGTTTTGTTTTGTTTTGTTTTGTTTTGTTTTGTTTTGTTTTGTTTTGTTTTGTTTTGTTCCTTACGCCTGGGTGAAGGTACTGGGGAGTGGGAGAGTCCTGACACCGTGGCTTAGTTGGTCAAAGCGCCTGTCTTGTAAATAGCAAACCCTGGGTTCGACTCCCAGCAGTGCCTTGGTTTATGTTGGCCTAGGCAATGGAAAGGAAGTTTCTAAACCCTCGATACATTTTTGCAAGATGGCCGTCCGCAGCAAGCAGCTTAAGGTTACTGTAGCCGCAGTCTGGCAAACTGACCGCCAGAAGTAGAAACAATAACAAGGGGCGGGGGGAAAAGTGGGCCGTCCCTGGGTGGATTCGAACCACCATCCTTTCGGTTAACAGCCGAACGCGCTGACCGATTGCGCCACAGAGACAGACGGAGGTGTTGCGGTTGCTGCAGTCGTGCAGTTCCTTCACAGTTGCCAGAAATCATTTCCAGCACACGATTTTCTTTGTCGTTGAATGCAACATACGTGACCATTGGGGGAGCGATAGCAAGCAAGAGAGTTAGATATCGAGAGTCATAGATAGATAGATAGATAGATGGATGGATGGATGGACGGCAAGGCAAGCACCTGATTGACAGTGGTCCGTGATCTGCTGTTATGCTACTATGCTACTGACCATTGGGGGAGCGATAGCAAGCAAGAGAGTTAGATATCGAGAGTCATAGATAGATAGATAGATAGATAGATGGATGGATGGACGGCAAGGCAAGCATCTGATTGCAAGATAGGCTTATCGTAAAGCCATCAGAGGACGTAATGAACCGGAAAGCCAACTGGACAGATGCCGGTTTGTAAAGAAGAACCAGAACCCAAAGGACACGCGCTACGCGCACCTAACGGCCAACGTCCAATTCCCATTGCCGCCCCTGGACAGTCGCAACAGGGAGCTTGTTGCTCCCGTCAACCTTACGTTTTCACCTCTGTGTGCTTCCTTTGTTGCAGCCTGCATCCAGGTTTTGTTTTGTTTTGTTTTGTTTTGTTTTGTTTTGTTTTGTTTTGTTTTGTTTTGTTTTGTTTTGTTTTGTTCCTTACGCCTGGGTGAAGGTACTGGGGAGTGGGAGAGTCCTGACACCGTGGCTTAGTTGGTCAAAGCGCCTGTCTTGTAAATAGCAAACCCTGGGTTCGACTCCCAGCAGTGCCTTGGTTTATGTTGGCCTAGGCAATGGAAAGGAAGTTTCTAAACCCTCGATACATTTTTGCAAGATGGCCGTCTGCAGCAAGCAGCTTAAGGTTACTGTAGCCGCAGTCTGGCAAACTGACCGCCAGAAGTAGAAACAATAACAAGGGGCGGGGGGAAAAGTGGGCCGTCCCTGGGTGGATTCGAACCACCATCCTTTCGGTTAACAGCCGAACGCGCTGACCGATTGCGCCACAGAGACAGACGGAGGTGTTGCGGTTGCTGCAGTCGTGCAGTTCCTTCACAGTTGCCAGAAATCATTTCCAGCACACGATTTTCTTTGTCGTTGAATGCAACATACGTGACCATTGGGGGAGCGATAGCAAGCAAGAGAGTTAGATATCGAGAGTCATAGATAGATAGATAGATAGATGGATGGATGGATGGACGGCAAGGCAAGCACCTGATTGACAGTGGTCCGTGATCTGCTGTTATGCTACTATGCTACTGACCATTGGGGGAGCGATAGCAAGCAAGAGAGTTAGATATCGAGAGTCATAGATAGATAGATAGATAGATAGATGGATGGATGGACGGCAAGGCAAGCATCTGATTGCAAGATAGGCTTATCGTAAAGCCATCAGAGGACGTAATGAACCGGAAAGCCAACTGGACAGATGCCGGTTTGTAAAGAAGAACCAGAACCCAAAGGACACGCGCTACGCGCACCTAACGGCCAACGTCCAATTCCCATTGCCGCCCCTGGACAGTCGCAACAGGGAGCTTGTTGCTCCCGTCAACCTTACGTTTTCACCTCTGTGTGCTTCCTTTGTTGCAGCCTGCATCCAGATTTTGTTTTGTTTTGTTTTGTTTTGTTTTGTTTTGTTTTGTTTTGTTTTGTTTTGTTTTGTTTTGTTTTGTTTTGTTTTGTTCCTTACGCCTGGGTGAAGGTACTGGGGAGTGGGAGAGTCCTGACACCGTGGCTTAGTTGGTCAAAGCGCCTGTCTTGTAAATAGCAAACCCTGGGTTCGACTCCCAGCAGTGCCTTGGTTTATGTTGGCCTAGGCAATGGAAAGGAAGTTTCTAAACCCTCGATACATTTTTGCAAGATGGCCGTCCGCAGCAAGCAGCTTAAGGTTACTGTAGCCGCAGTCTGGCAAACTGACCGCCAGAAGTAGAAACAATAACAAGGGGCGGGGGGAAAAGTGGGCCGTCCCTGGGTGGATTCGAACCACCATCCTTTCGGTTAACAGCCGAACGCGCTGACCGATTGCGCCACAGAGACAGACGGAGGTGTTGCGGTTGCTGCAGTCGTGCAGTTCCTTCACAGTTGCCAGAAATCATTTCCAGCACACGATTTTCTTTGTCGTTGAATGCAACATACGTGACCATTGGGGGAGCGATAGCAAGCAAGAGAGTTAGATATCGAGAGTCATAGATAGATAGATAGATAGATGGATGGATGGATGGACGGCAAGGCAAGCACCTGATTGACAGTGGTCCGTGATCTGCTGTTATGCTACTATGCTACTGACCATTGGGGGAGCGATAGCAAGCAAGAGAGTTAGATATCGAGAGTCATAGATAGATAGATAGATAGATAGATGGATGGATGGACGGCAAGGCAAGCACCTGATTGACAGTGGTCCGTGATCTGCTGTTATGCTACTATGCTACTGACCATTGGGGGAGCGATAGCAAGCAAGAGAGTTAGATATCGAGAGTCATAGATAGATAGATAGATAGATAGATGGATGGATGGACGGCAAGGCAAGCATCTGATTGCAAGATAGGCTTATCGTAAAGCCATCAGAGGACGTAATGAACCGGAAAGCCAACTGGACAGATGCCGGTTTGTAAAGAAGAACCAGAACCCAAAGGACACGCGCTACGCGCACCTAACGGCCAACGTCCAATTCCCATTGCCGCCCCTGGACAGTCGCAACAGGGAGCTTGTTGCTCCCGTCAACCTTACGTTTTCACCTCTGTGTGCTTCCTTTGTTGCAGCCTGCATCCAGATTTTGTTTTGTTTTGTTTTGTTTTGTTTTGTTTTGTTTTGTTTTGTTTTGTTTTGTTTTGTTCCTTACGCCTGGGTGAAGGTACTGGGGAGTGGGAGAGTCCTGACACCGTGGCTTAGTTGGTCAAAGCGCCTGTCTTGTAAATAGCAAACCCTGGGTTCGACTCCCAGCAGTGCCTTGGTTTATGTTGGCCTAGGCAATGGAAAGGAAGTTTCTAAACCCTCGATACATTTTTGCAAGATGGCCGTCCGCAGCAAGCAGCTTAAGGTTACTGTAGCCGCAGTCTGGCAAACTGACCGCCAGAAGTAGAAACAATAACAAGGGGCGGGGGGAAAAGTGGGCCGTCCCTGGGTGGATTCGAACCACCATCCTTTCGGTTAACAGCCGAACGCGCTGACCGATTGCGCCACAGAGACAGACGGAGGTGTTGCGGTTGCTGCAGTCGTGCAGTTCCTTCACAGTTGCCAGAAATCATTTCCAGCACACGATTTTCTTTGTCGTTGAATGCAACATACGTGACCATTGGGGGAGCGATAGCAAGCAAGAGAGTTAGATATCGAGAGTCATAGATAGATAGATAGATAGATACATGGATGGATGGACGGCAAGGCAAGCACCTGATTGACAGTGGTCCGTGATCTGCTGTTATGCTACTATGCTACTGACCATTGGGGGAGCGATAGCAAGCAAGAGAGTTAGATATCGAGAGTCATAGATAGATAGATAGATAGATAGATGGATGGATGGACGGCAAGGCAAGCATCTGATTGCAAGATAGGCTTATCGTAAAGCCATCAGAGGACGTAATGAACCGGAAAGCCAACTGGACAGATGCCGGTTTGTAAAGAAGAACCAGAACCCAAAGGACACGCGCTACGCGCACCTAACGGCCAACGTCCAATTCCCATTGCCGCCCCTGGACAGTCGCAACAGGGAGCTTGTTGCTCCCGTCAACCTTACGTTTTCACCTCTGTGTGCTTCCTTTGTTGCAGCCTGCATCCAGATTTTGTTTTGTTTTGTTTTGTTTTGTTTTGTTTTGTTTTGTTTTGTTTTGTTTTGTTTTGTTTTGTTTTGTTTTGTTTTGTTTTGTTTTGTTCCTTACGCCTGGGTGAAGGTACTGGGGAGTGGGAGAGTCCTGACACCGTGGCTTAGTTGGTCAAAGCGCCTGTCTTGTAAATAGCAAACCCTGGGTTCGACTCCCAGCAGTGCCTTGGTTTATGTTGGCCTAGGCAATGGAAAGGAAGTTTCTAAACCCTCGATACATTTTTGCAAGATGGCCGTCCGCAGCAAGCAGCTTAAGGTTACTGTAGCCGCAGTCTGGCAAACTGACCGCCAGAAGTAGAAACAATAACAAGGGGCGGGGGGAAAAGTGGGCCGTCCCTGGGTGGATTCGAACCACCATCCTTTCGGTTAACAGCCGAACGCGCTGACCGATTGCGCCACAGAGACAGACGGAGGTGTTGCGGTTGCTGCAGTCGTGCAGTTCCTTCACAGTTGCCAGAAATCATTTCCAGCACACGATTTTCTTTGTCGTTGAATGCAACATACGTGACCATTGGGGGAGCGATAGCAAGCAAGAGAGTTAGATATCGAGAGTCATAGATAGATAGATAGATAGATGGATGGATGGATGGACGGCAAGGCAAGCACCTGATTGACAGTGGTCCGTGATCTGCTGTTATGCTACTATGCTACTGACCATTGGGGGAGCGATAGCAAGCAAGAGAGTTAGATATCGAGAGTCATAGATAGATAGATAGATAGATAGATGGATGGATGGACGGCAAGGCAAGCATCTGATTGCAAGATAGGCTTATCGTAAAGCCATCAGAGGACGTAATGAACCGGAAAGCCAACTGGACAGATGCCGGTTTGTAAAGAAGAACCAGAACCCAAAGGACACGCGCTACGCGCACCTAACGGCCAACGTCCAATTCCCATTGCCGCCCCTGGACAGTCGCAACAGGGAGCTTGTTGCTCCCGTCAACCTTACGTTTTCACCTCTGTGTGCTTCCTTTGTTGCAGCCTGCATCCAGATTTTGTTTTGTTTTGTTTTGTTTTGTTTTGTTTTGTTTTGTTTTGTTTTGTTTTGTTTTGTTTTGTTTTGTTTTGTTCCTTACGCCTGGGTGAAGGTACTGGGGAGTGGGAGAGTCCTGACACCGTGGCTTAGTTGGTCAAAGCGCCTGTCTTGTAAATAGCAAACCCTGGGTTCGACTCCCAGCAGTGCCTTGGTTTATGTTGGCCTAGGCAATGGAAAGGAAGTTTCTAAACCCTCGATACATTTTTGCAAGATGGCCGTCCGCAGCAAGCAGCTTAAGGTTACTGTAGCCGCAGTCTGGCAAACTGACCGCCAGAAGTAGAAACAATAACAAGGGGCGGGGGGAAAAGTGGGCCGTCCCTGGGTGGATTCGAACCACCATCCTTTCGGTTAACAGCCGAACGCGCTGACCGATTGCGCCACAGAGACAGACGGAGGTGTTGCGGTTGCTGCAGTCGTGCAGTTCCTTCACAGTTGCCAGAAATCATTTCCAGCACACGATTTTCTTTGTCGTTGAATGCAACATACGTGACCATTGGGGGAGCGATAGCAAGCAAGAGAGTTAGATATCGAGAGTCATAGATAGATAGATAGATAGATGGATGGATGGATGGACGGCAAGGCAAGCACCTGATTGACAGTGGTCCGTGATCTGCTGTTATGCTACTATGCTACTGACCATTGGGGGAGCGATAGCAAGCAAGAGAGTTAGATATCGAGAGTCATAGATAGATAGATAGATAGATGGATGGATGGATGGACGGCAAGGCAAGCACCTGATTGACAGTGGTCCGTGATCTGCTGTTATGCTACTATGCTACTGACCATTGGGGGAGCGATAGCAAGCAAGAGAGTTAGATATCGAGAGTCATAGATAGATAGATAGATAGATGGATGGATGGATGGACGGCAAGGCAAGCACCTGATTGACAGTGGTCCGTGATCTGCTGTTATGCTACTATGCTACTGACCATTGGGGGAGCGATAGCAAGCAAGAGAGTTAGATATCGAGAGTCATAGATAGATAGATAGATAGATGGATGGATGGATGGACGGCAAGGCAAGCACCTGATTGACAGTGGTCCGTGATCTGCTGTTATGCTACTATGCTACTGACCATTGGGGGAGCGATAGCAAGCAAGAGAGTTAGATATCGAGAGTCATAGATAGATAGATAGATAGATGGATGGATGGATGGACGGCAAGGCAAGCACCTGATTGACAGTGGTCCGTGATCTGCTGTTATGCTACTATGCTACTGACCATTGGGGGAGCGATAGCAAGCAAGCGAGTTAGATATCGAGAGTCATAGATAGATAGATAGAAAGATGGATGGATGGATGGACGGCAAGGCAAGCACCTGATTGACAGTGGTCCGTGATCTGCTGTTATGCTACTATGCTACTGACCATTGGGGGAGCGATAGCAAGCAAGAGAGTTAGATATCGAGAGTCATAGATAGATAGATAGATAGATAGATGGATGGATGGACGGCAAGGCAAGCATCTGATTGCAAGATAGGCTTATCGTAAAGCCATCAGAGGACGTAATGAACCGGAAAGCCAACTGGACAGATGCCGGTTTGTAAAGAAGAACCAGAACCCAAAGGACACGCGCTACGCGCACCTAACGGCCAACGTCCAATTCCCATTGCCGCCCCTGGACAGTCGCAACAGGGAGCTTGTTGCTCCCGTCAACCTTACGTTTTCACCTCTGTGTGCTTCCTTTGTTGCAGCCTGCATCCAGATTTTGTTTTGTTTTGTTTTGTTTTGTTTTGTTTTGTTTTGTTTTGTTTTGTTTTGTTTTGTTTTGTTTTGTTTTGTTTTGTTTTGTTTTGTTCCTTACGCCTGGGTGAAGGTACTGGGGAGTGGGAGAGTCCTGACACCGTGGCTTAGTTGGTCAAAGCGCCTGTCTTGTAAATAGCAAACCCTGGGTTCGACTCCCAGCAGTGCCTTGGTTTATGTTGGCCTAGGCAATGGAAAGGAAGTTTCTAAACCCTCGATACATTTTTGCAAGATGGCCGTCCGCAGCAAGCAGCTTAAGGTTACTGTAGCCGCAGTCTGGCAAACTGACCGCCAGAAGTAGAAACAATAACAAGGGGCGGGGGGAAAAGTGGGCCGTCCCTGGGTGGATTCGAACCACCATCCTTTCGGTTAACAGCCGAACGCGCTGACCGATTGCGCCACAGAGACAGACGGAGGTGTTGCGGTTGCTGCAGTCGTGCAGTTCCTTCACAGTTGCCAGAAATCATTTCCAGCACACGATTTTCTTTGTCGTTGAATGCAACATACGTGACCATTGGGGGAGCGATAGCAAGCAAGAGAGTTAGATATCGAGAGTCATAGATAGATAGATAGATAGATGGATGGATGGATGGACGGCAAGGCAAGCACCTGATTGACAGTGGTCCGTGATCTGCTGTTATGCTACTATGCTACTGACCATTGGGGGAGCGATAGCAAGCAAGAGAGTTAGATATCGAGAGTCATAGATAGATAGATAGATAGATAGATGGATGGATGGACGGCAAGGCAAGCATCTGATTGCAAGATAGGCTTATCGTAAAGCCATCAGAGGACGTAATGAACCGGAAAGCCAACTGGACAGATGCCGGTTTGTAAAGAAGAACCAGAACCCAAAGGACACGCGCTACGCGCACCTAACGGCCAACGTCCAATTCCCATTGCCGCCCCTGGACAGTCGCAACAGGGAGCTTGTTGCTCCCGTCAACCTTACGTTTTCACCTCTGTGTGCTTCCTTTGTTGCAGCCTGCATCCAGATTTTGTTTTGTTTTGTTTTGTTTTGTTTTGTTTTGTTTTGTTTTGTTTTGTTTTGTTTTGTTTTGTTTTGTTTTGTTTTGTTTTGTTCCTTACGCCTGGGTGAAGGTACTGGGGAGTGGGAGAGTCCTGACACCGTGGCTTAGTTGGTCAAAGCGCCTGTCTTGTAAATAGCAAACCCTGGGTTCGACTCCCAGCAGTGCCTTGGTTTATGTTGGCCTAGGCAATGGAAAGGAAGTTTCTAAACCCTCGATACATTTTTGCAAGATGGCCGTCCGCAGCAAGCAGCTTAAGGTTACTGTAGCCGCAGTCTGGCAAACTGACCGCCAGAAGTAGAAACAATAACAAGGGGCGGGGGGAAAAGTGGGCCGTCCCTGGGTGGATTCGAACCACCATCCTTTCGGTTAACAGCCGAACGCGCTGACCGATTGCGCCACAGAGACAGACGGAGGTGTTGCGGTTGCTGCAGTCGTGCAGTTCCTTCACAGTTGCCAGAAATCATTTCCAGCACACGATTTTCTTTGTCGTTGAATGCAACATACGTGACCATTGGGGGAGCGATAGCAAGCAAGAGAGTTAGATATCGAGAGTCATAGATAGATAGATAGATAGATGGATGGATGGATGGACGGCAAGGCAAGCACCTGATTGACAGTGGTCCGTGATCTGCTGTTATGCTACTATGCTACTGACCATTGGGGGAGCGATAGCAAGCAAGAGAGTTAGATATCGAGAGTCATAGATAGATAGATAGATAGATAGATGGATGGATGGACGGCAAGGCAAGCATCTGATTGCAAGATAGGCTTATCGTAAAGCCATCAGAGGACGTAATGAACCGGAAAGCCAACTGGACAGATGCCGGTTTGTAAAGAAGAACCAGAACCCAAAGGACACGCGCTACGCGCACCTAACGGCCAACGTCCAATTCCCATTGCCGCCCCTGGACAGTCGCAACAGGGAGCTTGTTGCTCCCGTCAACCTTACGTTTTCACCTCTGTGTGCTTCCTTTGTTGCAGCCTGCATCCAGATTTTGTTTTGTTTTGTTTTGTTTTGTTTTGTTTTGTTTTGTTCCTTACGCCTGGGTGAAGGTACTGGGGAGTGGGAGAGTCCTGACACCGTGGCTTAGTTGGTCAAAGCGCCTGTCTTGTAAATAGCAAACCCTGGGTTCGACTCCCAGCAGTGCCTTGGTTTATGTTGGCCTAGGCAATGGAAAGGAAGTTTCTAAACCCTCGATACATTTTTGCAAGATGGCCGTCCGCAGCAAGCAGCTTAAGGTTACTGTAGCCGCAGTCTGGCAAACTGACCGCCAGAAGTAGAAACAATAACAAGGGGCGGGGGGAAAAGTGGGCCGTCCCTGGGTGGATTCGAACCACCATCCTTTCGGTTAACAGCCGAACGCGCTGACCGATTGCGCCACAGAGACAGACGGAGGTGTTGCGGTTGCTGCAGTCGTGCAGTTCCTTCACAGTTGCCAGAAATCATTTCCAGCACACGATTTTCTTTGTCGTTGAATGCAACATACGTGACCATTGGGGGAGCGATAGCAAGCAAGAGAGTTAGATATCGAGAGTCATAGATAGATAGATAGATAGATGGATGGATGGATGGACGGCAAGGCAAGCACCTGATTGACAGTGGTCCGTGATCTGCTGTTATGCTACTATGCTACTGACCATTGGGGGAGCGATAGCAAGCAAGAGAGTTAGATATCGAGAGTCATAGATAGATAGATAGATAGATGGATGGATGGATGGACGGCAAGGCAAGCACCTGATTGACAGTGGTCCGTGATCTGCTGTTATGCTACTATGCTACTGACCATTGGGGGAGCGATAGCAAGCAAGAGAGTTAGATATCGAGAGTCATAGATAGATAGATAGATAGATGGATGGATGGATGGACGGCAAGGCAAGCACCTGATTGACAGTGGTCCGTGATCTGCTGTTATGCTACTATGCTACTGACCATTGGGGGAGCGATAGCAAGCAAGCGAGTTAGATATCGAGAGTCATAGATAGATAGATAGAAAGATGGATGGATGGATGGACGGCAAGGCAAGCACCTGATTGACAGTGGTCCGTGATCTGCTGTTATGCTACTATGCTACTGACCATTGGGGGAGCGATAGCAAGCAAGAGAGTTAGATATCGAGAGTCATAGATAGATAGATAGATAGATAGATGGATGGATGGACGGCAAGGCAAGCATCTGATTGCAAGATAGGCTTATCGTAAAGCCATCAGAGGACGTAATGAACCGGAAAGCCAACTGGACAGATGCCGGTTTGTAAAGAAGAACCAGAACCCAAAGGACACGCGCTACGCGCACCTAACGGCCAACGTCCAATTCCCATTGCCGCCCCTGGACAGTCGCAACAGGGAGCTTGTTGCTCCCGTCAACCTTACGTTTTCACCTCTGTGTGCTTCCTTTGTTGCAGCCTGCATCCAGATTTTGTTTTGTTTTGTTTTGTTTTGTTTTGTTTTGTTTTGTTTTGTTTTGTTTTGTTTTGTTTTGTTTTGTTTTGTTTTGTTCCTTACGCCTGGGTGAAGGTACTGGGGAGTGGGAGAGTCCTGACACCGTGGCTTAGTTGGTCAAAGCGCCTGTCTTGTAAATAGCAAACCCTGGGTTCGACTCCCAGCAGTGCCTTGGTTTATGTTGGCCTAGGCAATGGAAAGGAAGTTTCTAAACCCTCGATACATTTTTGCAAGATGGCCGTCCGCAGCAAGCAGCTTAAGGTTACTGTAGCCGCAGTCTGGCAAACTGACCGCCAGAAGTAGAAACAATAACAAGGGGCGGGGGGAAAAGTGGGCCGTCCCTGGGTGGATTCGAACCACCATCCTTTCGGTTAACAGCCGAACGCGCTGACCGATTGCGCCACAGAGACAGACGGAGGTGTTGCGGTTGCTGCAGTCGTGCAGTTCCTTCACAGTTGCCAGAAATCATTTCCAGCACACGATTTTCTTTGTCGTTGAATGCAACATACGTGACCATTGGGGGAGCGATAGCAAGCAAGAGAGTTAGATATCGAGAGTCATAGATAGATAGATAGATAGATGGATGGATGGATGGACGGCAAGGCAAGCACCTGATTGACAGTGGTCCGTGATCTGCTGTTATGCTACTATGCTACTGACCATTGGGGGAGCGATAGCAAGCAAGAGAGTTAGATATCGAGAGTCATAGATAGATAGATAGATAGATGGATGGATGGATGGACGGCAAGGCAAGCACCTGATTGACAGTGGTCCGTGATCTGCTGTTATGCTACTATGCTACTGACCATTGGGGGAGCGATAGCAAGCAAGAGAGTTAGATATCGAGAGTCATAGATAGATAGATAGATAGATAGATGGATGGATGGACGGCAAGGCAAGCATCTGATTGCAAGATAGGCTTATCGTAAAGCCATCAGAGGACGTAATGAACCGGAAAGCCAACTGGACAGATGCCGGTTTGTAAAGAAGAACCAGAACCCAAAGGACACGCGCTACGCGCACCTAACGGCCAACGTCCAATTCCCATTGCCGCCCCTGGACAGTCGCAACAGGGAGCTTGTTGCTCCCGTCAACCTTACGTTTTCACCTCTGTGTGCTTCCTTTGTTGCAGCCTGCATCCAGATTTTGTTTTGTTTTGTTTTGTTTTGTTTTGTTTTGTTTTGTTTTGTTTTGTTTTGTTTTGTTTTGTTTTGTTTTGTTTTGTTTTGTTCCTTACGCCTGGGTGAAGGTACTGGGGAGTGGGAGAGTCCTGACACCGTGGCTTAGTTGGTCAAAGCGCCTGTCTTGTAAATAGCAAACCCTGGGTTCGACTCCCAGCAGTGCCTTGGTTTATGTTGGCCTAGGCAATGGAAAGGAAGTTTCTAAACCCTCGATACATTTTTGCAAGATGGCCGTCCGCAGCAAGCAGCTTAAGGTTACTGTAGCCGCAGTCTGGCAAACTGACCGCCAGAAGTAGAAACAATAACAAGGGGCGGGGGGAAAAGTGGGCCGTCCCTGGGTGGATTCGAACCACCATCCTTTCGGTTAACAGCCGAACGCGCTGACCGATTGCGCCACAGAGACAGACGGAGGTGTTGCGGTTGCTGCAGTCGTGCAGTTCCTTCACAGTTGCCAGAAATCATTTCCAGCACACGATTTTCTTTGTCGTTGAATGCAACATACGTGACCATTGGGGGAGCGATAGCAAGCAAGAGAGTTAGATATCGAGAGTCATAGATAGATAGATAGATAGATGGATGGATGGATGGACGGCAAGGCAAGCACCTGATTGACAGTGGTCCGTGATCTGCTGTTATGCTACTATGCTACTGACCATTGGGGGAGCGATAGCAAGCAAGAGAGTTAGATATCGAGAGTCATAGATAGATAGATAGATAGATAGATGGATGGATGGACGGCAAGGCAAGCATCTGATTGCAAGATAGGCTTATCGTAAAGCCATCAGAGGACGTAATGAACCGGAAAGCCAACTGGACAGATGCCGGTTTGTAAAGAAGAACCAGAACCCAAAGGACACGCGCTACGCGCACCTAACGGCCAACGTCCAATTCCCATTGCCGCCCCTGGACAGTCGCAACAGGGAGCTTGTTGCTCCCGTCAACCTTACGTTTTCACCTCTGTGTGCTTCCTTTGTTGCAGCCTGCATCCAGATTTTGTTTTGTTTTGTTTTGTTTTGTTTTGTTTTGTTTTGTTCCTTACGCCTGGGTGAAGGTACTGGGGAGTGGGAGAGTCCTGACACCGTGGCTTAGTTGGTCAAAGCGCCTGTCTTGTAAATAGCAAACCCTGGGTTCGACTCCCAGCAGTGCCTTGGTTTATGTTGGCCTAGGCAATGGAAAGGAAGTTTCTAAACCCTCGATACATTTTTGCAAGATGGCCGTCCGCAGCAAGCAGCTTAAGGTTACTGTAGCCGCAGTCTGGCAAACTGACCGCCAGAAGTAGAAACAATAACAAGGGGCGGGGGGAAAAGTGGGCCGTCCCTGGGTGGATTCGAACCACCATCCTTTCGGTTAACAGCCGAACGCGCTGACCGATTGCGCCACAGAGACAGACGGAGGTGTTGCGGTTGCTGCAGTCGTGCAGTTCCTTCACAGTTGCCAGAAATCATTTCCAGCACACGATTTTCTTTGTCGTTGAATGCAACATACGTGACCATTGGGGGAGCGATAGCAAGCAAGAGAGTTAGATATCGAGAGTCATAGATAGATAGATAGATAGATGGATGGATGGATGGACGGCAAGGCAAGCACCTGATTGACAGTGGTCCGTGATCTGCTGTTATGCTACTATGCTACTGACCATTGGGGGAGCGATAGCAAGCAAGAGAGTTAGATATCGAGAGTCATAGATAGATAGATAGATAGATGGATGGATGGATGGACGGCAAGGCAAGCACCTGATTGACAGTGGTCCGTGATCTGCTGTTATGCTACTATGCTACTGACCATTGGGGGAGCGATAGCAAGCAAGAGAGTTAGATATCGAGAGTCATAGATAGATAGATAGATAGATGGATGGATGGATGGACGGCAAGGCAAGCACCTGATTGACAGTGGTCCGTGATCTGCTGTTATGCTACTATGCTACTGACCATTGGGGGAGCGATAGCAAGCAAGCGAGTTAGATATCGAGAGTCATAGATAGATAGATAGAAAGATGGATGGATGGATGGACGGCAAGGCAAGCACCTGATTGACAGTGGTCCGTGATCTGCTGTTATGCTACTATGCTACTGACCATTGGGGGAGCGATAGCAAGCAAGAGAGTTAGATATCGAGAGTCATAGATAGATAGATAGATAGATAGATGGATGGATGGACGGCAAGGCAAGCATCTGATTGCAAGATAGGCTTATCGTAAAGCCATCAGAGGACGTAATGAACCGGAAAGCCAACTGGACAGATGCCGGTTTGTAAAGAAGAACCAGAACCCAAAGGACACGCGCTACGCGCACCTAACGGCCAACGTCCAATTCCCATTGCCGCCCCTGGACAGTCGCAACAGGGAGCTTGTTGCTCCCGTCAACCTTACGTTTTCACCTCTGTGTGCTTCCTTTGTTGCAGCCTGCATCCAGATTTTGTTTTGTTTTGTTTTGTTTTGTTTTGTTTTGTTTTGTTTTGTTTTGTTTTGTTTTGTTTTGTTTTGTTTTGTTTTGTTTTGTTTTGTTTTGTTCCTTACGCCTGGGTGAAGGTACTGGGGAGTGGGAGAGTCCTGACACCGTGGCTTAGTTGGTCAAAGCGCCTGTCTTGTAAATAGCAAACCCTGGGTTCGACTCCCAGCAGTGCCTTGGTTTATGTTGGCCTAGGCAATGGAAAGGAAGTTTCTAAACCCTCGATACATTTTTGCAAGATGGCCGTCCGCAGCAAGCAGCTTAAGGTTACTGTAGCCGCAGTCTGGCAAACTGACCGCCAGAAGTAGAAACAATAACAAGGGGCGGGGGGAAAAGTGGGCCGTCCCTGGGTGGATTCGAACCACCATCCTTTCGGTTAACAGCCGAACGCGCTGACCGATTGCGCCACAGAGACAGACGGAGGTGTTGCGGTTGCTGCAGTCGTGCAGTTCCTTCACAGTTGCCAGAAATCATTTCCAGCACACGATTTTCTTTGTCGTTGAATGCAACATACGTGACCATTGGGGGAGCGATAGCAAGCAAGAGAGTTAGATATCGAGAGTCATAGATAGATAGATAGATAGATGGATGGATGGATGGACAGCAAGGCAAGCACCTGATTGACAGTGGTCCGTGATCTGCTGTTATGCTACTATGCTACTGACCATTGGGGGAGCGATAGCAAGCAAGAGAGTTAGATATCGAGAGTCATAGATAGATAGATAGATAGATGGATGGATGGATGGACGGCAAGGCAAGCACCTGATTGACAGTGGTCCGTGATCTGCTGTTATGCTACTATGCTACTGACCATTGGGGGAGCGATAGCAAGCAAGAGAGTTAGATATCGAGAGTCATAGATAGATAGATAGATAGATAGATGGATGGATGGATGGACGGCAAGGCAAGCACCTGATTGACAGTGGTCCGTGATCTGCTGTTATGCTACTATGCTACTGACCATTGGGGGAGCGATAGCAAGCAAGCGAGTTAGATATCGAGAGTCATAGATAGATAGATAGAAAGATGGATGGATGGATGGACGGCAAGGCAAGCACCTGATTGACAGTGGTCCGTGATCTGCTGTTATGCTACTATGCTACTGACCATTGGGGGAGCGATAGCAAGCAAGAGAGTTAGATATCGAGAGTCATAGATAGATAGATAGATAGATAGATGGATGGATGGACGGCAAGGCAAGCATCTGATTGCAAGATAGGCTTATCGTAAAGCCATCAGAGGACGTAATGAACCGGAAAGCCAACTGGACAGATGCCGGTTTGTAAAGAAGAACCAGAACCCAAAGGACACGCGCTACGCGCACCTAACGGCCAACGTCCAATTCCCATTGCCGCCCCTGGACAGTCGCAACAGGGAGCTTGTTGCTCCCGTCAACCTTACGTTTTCACCTCTGTGTGCTTCCTTTGTTGCAGCCTGCATCCAGATTTTGTTTTGTTTTGTTTTGTTTTGTTTTGTTTTGTTTTGTTTTGTTTTGTTTTGTTTTGTTTTGTTTTGTTTTGTTTTGTTTTGTTTTGTTTTGTTTTGTTTTGTTTTGTTTTGTTCCTTACGCCTGGGTGAAGGTACTGGGGAGTGGGAGAGTCCTGACACCGTGGCTTAGTTGGTCAAAGCGCCTGTCTTGTAAATAGCAAACCCTGGGTTCGACTCCCAGCAGTGCCTTGGTTTATGTTGGCCTAGGCAATGGAAAGGAAGTTTCTAAACCCTCGATACATTTTTGCAAGATGGCCGTCCGCAGCAAGCAGCTTAAGGTTACTGTAGCCGCAGTCTGGCAAACTGACCGCCAGAAGTAGAAACAATAACAAGGGGCGGGGGGAAAAGTGGGCCGTCCCTGGGTGGATTCGAACCACCATCCTTTCGGTTAACAGCCGAACGCGCTGACCGATTGCGCCACAGAGACAGACGGAGGTGTTGCGGTTGCTGCAGTCGTGCAGTTCCTTCACAGTTGCCAGAAATCATTTCCAGCACACGATTTTCTTTGTCGTTGAATGCAACATACGTGACCATTGGGGGAGCGATAGCAAGCAAGAGAGTTAGATATCGAGAGTCATAGATAGATAGATAGATAGATGGATGGATGGATGGACGGCAAGGCAAGCACCTGATTGACAGTGGTCCGTGATCTGCTGTTATGCTACTATGCTACTGACCATTGGGGGAGCGATAGCAAGCAAGAGAGTTAGATATCGAGAGTCATAGATAGATAGATAGATAGATGGATGGATGGATGGACGGCAAGGCAAGCACCTGATTGACAGTGGTCCGTGATCTGCTGTTATGCTACTATGCTACTGACCATTGGGGGAGCGATAGCAAGCAAGCGAGTTAGATATCGAGAGTCATAGATAGATAGATAGAAAGATGGATGGATGGATGGACGGCAAGGCAAGCACCTGATTGACAGTGGTCCGTGATCTGCTGTTATGCTACTATGCTACTGACCATTGGGGGAGCGATAGCAAGCAAGAGAGTTAGATATCGAGAGTCATAGATAGATAGATAGATAGATAGATGGATGGATGGACGGCAAGGCAAGCATCTGATTGCAAGATAGGCTTATCGTAAAGCCATCAGAGGACGTAATGAACCGGAAAGCCAACTGGACAGATGCCGGTTTGTAAAGAAGAACCAGAACCCAAAGGACACGCGCTACGCGCACCTAACGGCCAACGTCCAATTCCCATTGCCGCCCCTGGACAGTCGCAACAGGGAGCTTGTTGCTCCCGTCAACCTTACGTTTTCACCTCTGTGTGCTTCCTTTGTTGCAGCCTGCATCCAGATTTTGTTTTGTTTTGTTTTGTTTTGTTTTGTTTTGTTTTGTTTTGTTTTGTTTTGTTTTGTTTTGTTTTGTTTTGTTTTGTTTTGTTTTGTTTTGTTTTGTTCCTTACGCCTGGGTGAAGGTACTGGGGAGTGGGAGAGTCCTGACACCGTGGCTTAGTTGGTCAAAGCGCCTGTCTTGTAAATAGCAAACCCTGGGTTCGACTCCCAGCAGTGCCTTGGTTTATGTTGGCCTAGGCAATGGAAAGGAAGTTTCTAAACCCTCGATACATTTTTGCAAGATGGCCGTCCGCAGCAAGCAGCTTAAGGTTACTGTAGCCGCAGTCTGGCAAACTGACCGCCAGAAGTAGAAACAATAACAAGGGGCGGGGGGAAAAGTGGGCCGTCCCTGGGTGGATTCGAACCACCATCCTTTCGGTTAACAGCCGAACGCGCTGACCGATTGCGCCACAGAGACAGACGGAGGTGTTGTGGTTGCTGCAGTCGTGCAGTTCCTTCACAGTTGCCAGAAATCATTTCCAGCACACGATTTTCTTTGTCGTTGAATGCAACATACGTGACCATTGGGGGAGCGATAGCAAGCAAGAGAGTTAGATATCGAGAGTCATAGATAGATAGATAGATAGATGGATGGATGGATGGACGGCAAGGCAAGCACCTGATTGACAGTGGTCCGTGATCTGCTGTTATGCTACTATGCTACTGACCATTGGGGGAGCGATAGCAAGCAAGAGAGTTAGATATCGAGAGTCATAGATAGATAGATAGATAGATGGATGGATGGACGGCAAGGCAAGCATCTGATTGCAAGATAGGCTTATCGTAAAGCCATCAGAGGACGTAATGAACCGGAAAGCCAACTGGACAGATGCCGGTTTGTAAAGAAGAACCAGAACCCAAAGGACACGCGCTACGCGCACCTAACGGCCAACGTCCAATTCCCATTGCCGCCCCTGGACAGTCGCAACAGGGAGCTTGTTGCTCCCGTCAACCTTACGTTTTCACCTCTGTGTGCTTCCTTTGTTGCAGCCTGCATCCAGATTTTGTTTTGTTTTGTTTTGTTTTGTTTTGTTTTGTTTTGTTTTGTTTTGTTTTGTTTTGTTTTGTTTTGTTCCTTACGCCTGGGTGAAGGTACTGGGGAGTGGGAGAGTCCTGACACCGTGGCTTAGTTGGTCAAAGCGCCTGTCTTGTAAATAGCAAACCCTGGGTTCGACTCCCAGCAGTGCCTTGGTTTATGTTGGCCTAGGCAATGGAAAGGAAGTTTCTAAACCCTCGATACATTTTTGCAAGATGGCCGTCCGCAGCAAGCAGCTTAAGGTTACTGTAGCCGCAGTCTGGCAAACTGACCGCCAGAAGTAGAAACAATAACAAGGGGCGGGGGGAAAAGTGGGCCGTCCCTGGGTGGATTCGAACCACCATCCTTTCGGTTAACAGCCGAACGCGCTGACCGATTGCGCCACAGAGACAGACGGAGGTGTTGCGGTTGCTGCAGTCGTGCAGTTCCTTCACAGTTGCCAGAAATCATTTCCAGCACACGATTTTCTTTGTCGTTGAATGCAACATACGTGACCATTGGGGGAGCGATAGCAAGCAAGAGAGTTAGATATCGAGAGTCATAGATAGATAGATAGATAGATGGATGGATGGATGGACGGCAAGGCAAGCACCTGATTGACAGTGGTCCGTGATCTGCTGTTATGCTACTATGCTACTGACCATTGGGGGAGCGATAGCAAGCAAGAGAGTTAGATATCGAGAGTCATAGATAGATAGATAGATAGATAGATGGATGGATGGACGGCAAGGCAAGCATCTGATTGCAAGATAGGCTTATCGTAAAGCCATCAGAGGACGTAATGAACCGGAAAGCCAACTGGACAGATGCCGGTTTGTAAAGAAGAACCAGAACCCAAAGGACACGCGCTACGCGCACCTAACGGCCAACGTCCAATTCCCATTGCCGCCCCTGGACAGTCGCAACAGGGAGCTTGTTGCTCCCGTCAACCTTACGTTTTCACCTCTGTGTGCTTCCTTTGTTGCAGCCTGCATCCAGATTTTGTTTTGTTTTGTTTTGTTTTGTTTTGTTTTGTTTTGTTTTGTTTTGTTTTGTTTTGTTTTGTTTTGTTTTGTTTTGTTTTGTTTTGTTTTGTTCCTTACGCCTGGGTGAAGGTACTGGGGAGTGGGAGAGTCCTGACACCGTGGCTTAGTTGGTCAAAGCGCCTGTCTTGTAAATAGCAAACCCTGGGTTCGACTCCCAGCAGTGCCTTGGTTTATGTTGGCCTAGGCAATGGAAAGGAAGTTTCTAAACCCTCGATACATTTTTGCAAGATGGCCGTCCGCAGCAAGCAGCTTAAGGTTACTGTAGCCGCAGTCTGGCAAACTGACCGCCAGAAGTAGAAACAATAACAAGGGGCGGGGGGAAAAGTGGGCCGTCCCTGGGTGGATTCGAACCACCATCCTTTCGGTTAACAGCCGAACGCGCTGACCGATTGCGCCACAGAGACAGACGGAGGTGTTGCGGTTGCAGCAGTCGTGCAGTTCCTTCACAGTTGCCAGAAATCATTTCCAGCACACGATTTTCTTTGTCGTTGAATGCAACATACGTGACCATTGGGGGAGCGATAGCAAGCAAGAGAGTTAGATATCGAGAGTCATAGATAGATAGATAGATGGATGGATGGATGGACGGCAAGGCAAGCACCTGATTGACAGTGGTCCGTGATCTGCTGTTATGCTACTATGCTACTGACCATTGGGGGAGCGATAGCAAGCAAGAGAGTTAGATATCGAGAGTCATAGATAGATAGATAGATAGATGGATGGATGGACGGCAAGGCAAGCATCTGATTGCAAGATAGGCTTATCGTAAAGCCATCAGAGGACGTAATGAACCGGAAAGCCAACTGGACAGATGCCGGTTTGTAAAGAAGAACCAGAACCCAAAGGACACGCGCTACGCGCACCTAACGGCCAACGTCCAATTCCCATTGCCGCCCCTGGACAGTCGCAACAGGGAGCTTGTTGCTCCCGTCAACCTTACGTTTTCACCTCTGTGTGCTTCCTTTGTTGCAGCCTGCATCCAGATTTTGTTTTGTTTTGTTTTGTTTTGTTTTGTTTTGTTTTGTTTTGTTTTGTTTTGTTTTGTTTTGTTTTGTTTTGTTTTGTTTTGTTCCTTACGCCTGGGTGAAGGTACTGGGGAGTGGGAGAGTCCTGACACCGTGGCTTAGTTGGTCAAAGCGCCTGTCTTGTAAATAGCAAACCCTGGGTTCGACTCCCAGCAGTGCCTTGGTTTATGTTGGCCTAGGCAATGGAAAGGAAGTTTCTAAACCCTCGATACATTTTTGCAAGATGGCCGTCCGCAGCAAGCAGCTTAAGGTTACTGTAGCCGCAGTCTGGCAAACTGACCGCCAGAAGTAGAAACAATAACAAGGGGCGGGGGGAAAAGTGGGCCGTCCCTGGGTGGATTCGAACCACCATCCTTTCGGTTAACAGCCGAACGCGCTGACCGATTGCGCCACAGAGACAGACGGAGGTGTTGCGGTTGCAGCAGTCGTGCAGTTCCTTCACAGTTGCCAGAAATCATTTCCAGCACACGATTTTCTTTGTCGTTGAATGCAACATACGTGACCATTGGGGGAGCGATAGCAAGCAAGAGAGTTAGATATCGAGAGTCATAGATAGATAGATAGATAGATGGATGGATGGATGGACGGCAAGGCAAGCACCTGATTGACAGTGGTCCGTGATCTGCTGTTATGCTACTATGCTACTGACCATTGGGGGAGCGATAGCAAGCAAGAGAGTTAGATATCGAGAGTCATAGATAGATAGATAGATAGATGGATGGATGGACGGCAAGGCAAGCATCTGATTGCAAGATAGGCTTATCGTAAAGCCATCAGAGGACGTAATGAACCGGAAAGCCAACTGGACAGATGCCGGTTTGTAAAGAAGAACCAGAACCCAAAGGACACGCGCTACGCGCACCTAACGGCCAACGTCCAATTCCCATTGCCGCCCCTGGACAGTCGCAACAGGGAGCTTGTTGCTCCCGTCAACCTTACGTTTTCACCTCTGTGTGCTTCCTTTGTTGCAGCCTGCATCCAGATTTTGTTTTGTTTTGTTTTGTTTTGTTTTGTTTTGTTTTGTTTTGTTTTGTTTTGTTTTGTTTTGTTTTGTTTTGTTTTGTTTTGTTTTGTTTTGTTTTGTTCCTTACGCCTGGGTGAAGGTACTGGGGAGTGGGAGAGTCCTGACACCGTGGCTTAGTTGGTCAAAGCGCCTGTCTTGTAAATAGCAAACCCTGGGTTCGACTCCCAGCAGTGCCTTGGTTTATGTTGGCCTAGGCAATGGAAAGGAAGTTTCTAAACCCTCGATACATTTTTGCAAGATGGCCGTCCGCAGCAAGCAGCTTAAGGTTACTGTAGCCGCAGTCTGGCAAACTGACCGCCAGAAGTAGAAACAATAACAAGGGGCGGGGGGAAAAGTGGGCCGTCCCTGGGTGGATTCGAACCACCATCCTTTCGGTTAACAGCCGAACGCGCTGACCGATTGCGCCACAGAGACAGACGGAGGTGTTGCGGTTGCTGCAGTCGTGCAGTTCCTTCACAGTTGCCAGAAATCATTTCCAGCACACGATTTTCTTTGTCGTTGAATGCAACATACGTGACCATTGGGGGAGCGATAGCAAGCAAGAGAGTTAGATATCGAGAGTCATAGATAGATAGATAGATAGATACATGGATGGATGGACGGCAAGGCAAGCACCTGATTGACAGTGGTCCGTGATCTGCTGTTATGCTACTATGCTACTGACCATTGGGGGAGCGATAGCAAGCAAGAGAGTTAGATATCGAGAGTCATAGATAGATAGATAGATAGATAGATGGATGGATGGACGGCAAGGCAAGCATCTGATTGCAAGATAGGCTTATCGTAAAGCCATCAGAGGACGTAATGAACCGGAAAGCCAACTGGACAGATGCCGGTTTGTAAAGAAGAACCAGAACCCAAAGGACACGCGCTACGCGCACCTAACGGCCAACGTCCAATTCCCATTGCCGCCCCTGGACAGTCGCAACAGGGAGCTTGTTGCTCCCGTCAACCTTACGTTTTCACCTCTGTGTGCTTCCTTTGTTGCAGCCTGCATCCAGATTTTGTTTTGTTTTGTTTTGTTTTGTTTTGTTTTGTTTTGTTTTGTTTTGTTTTGTTTTGTTTTGTTCCTTACGCCTGGGTGAAGGTACTGGGGAGTGGGAGAGTCCTGACACCGTGGCTTAGTTGGTCAAAGCGCCTGTCTTGTAAATAGCAAACCCTGGGTTCGACTCCCAGCAGTGCCTTGGTTTATGTTGGCCTAGGCAATGGAAAGGAAGTTTCTAAACCCTCGATACATTTTTGCAAGATGGCCGTCCGCAGCAAGCAGCTTAAGGTTACTGTAGCCGCAGTCTGGCAAACTGACCGCCAGAAGTAGAAACAATAACAAGGGGCGGGGGGAAAAGTGGGCCGTCCCTGGGTGGATTCGAACCACCATCCTTTCGGTTAACAGCCGAACGCGCTGACCGATTGCGCCACAGAGACAGACGGAGGTGTTGCGGTTGCTGCAGTCGTGCAGTTCCTTCACAGTTGCCAGAAATCATTTCCAGCACACGATTTTCTTTGTCGTTGAATGCAACATACGTGACCATTGGGGGAGCGATAGCAAGCAAGAGAGTTAGATATCGAGAGTCATAGATAGATAGATAGATAGATGGATGGATGGATGGACGGCAAGGCAAGCACCTGATTGACAGTGGTCCGTGATCTGCTGTTATGCTACTATGCTACTGACCATTGGGGGAGCGATAGCAAGCAAGAGAGTTAGATATCGAGAGTCATAGATAGATAGATAGATGGATGGATGGACGGCAAGGCAAGCATCTGATTGCAAGATAGGCTTATCGTAAAGCCATCAGAGGACGTAATGAACCGGAAAGCCAACTGGACAGATGCCGGTTTGTAAAGAAGAACCAGAACCCAAAGGACACGCGCTACGCGCACCTAACGGCCAACGTCCAATTCCCATTGCCGCCCCTGGACAGTCGCAACAGGGAGCTTGTTGCTCCCGTCAACCTTACGTTTTCACCTCTGTGTGCTTCCTTTGTTGCAGCCTGCATCCAGATTTTGTTTTGTTTTGTTTTGTTTTGTTTTGTTTTGTTTTGTTTTGTTTTGTTTTGTTTTGTTTTGTTTTGTTTTGTTTTGTTTTGTTTTGTTTTGTTTTGTTTTGTTTTGTTCCTTACGCCTGGGTGAAGGTACTGGGGAGTGGGAGAGTCCTGACACCGTGGCTTAGTTGGTCAAAGCGCCTGTCTTGTAAATAGCAAACCCTGGGTTCGACTCCCAGCAGTGCCTTGGTTTATGTTGGCCTAGGCAATGGAAAGGAAGTTTCTAAACCCTCGATACATTTTTGCAAGATGGCCGTCCGCAGCAAGCAGCTTAAGGTTACTGTAGCCGCAGTCTGGCAAACTGACCGCCAGAAGTAGAAACAATAACAAGGGGCGGGGGGAAAAGTGGGCCGTCCCTGGGTGGATTCGAACCACCATCCTTTCGGTTAACAGCCGAACGCGCTGACCGATTGCGCCACAGAGACAGACGGAGGTGTTGCGGTTGCTGCAGTCGTGCAGTTCCTTCACAGTTGCCAGAAATCATTTCCAGCACACGATTTTCTTTGTCGTTGAATGCAACATACGTGACCATTGGGGGAGCGATAGCAAGCAAGAGAGTTAGATATCGAGAGTCATAGATAGATAGATAGATAGATACATGGATGGATGGACGGCAAGGCAAGCACCTGATTGACAGTGGTCCGTGATCTGCTGTTATGCTACTATGCTACTGACCATTGGGGGAGCGATAGCAAGCAAGAGAGTTAGATATCGAGAGTCATAGATAGATAGATAGATAGATAGATGGATGGATGGACGGCAAGGCAAGCATCTGATTGCAAGATAGGCTTATCGTAAAGCCATCAGAGGACGTAATGAACCGGAAAGCCAACTGGACAGATGCCGGTTTGTAAAGAAGAACCAGAACCCAAAGGACACGCGCTACGCGCACCTAACGGCCAACGTCCAATTCCCATTGCCGCCCCTGGACAGTCGCAACAGGGAGCTTGTTGCTCCCGTCAACCTTACGTTTTCACCTCTGTGTGCTTCCTTTGTTGCAGCCTGCATCCAGATTTTGTTTTGTTTTGTTTTGTTTTGTTTTGTTTTGTTTTGTTTTGTTTTGTTTTGTTTTGTTTTGTTTTGTTTTGTTTTGTTTTGTTTTGTTTTGTTTTGTTTTGTTTTGTTTTGTTCCTTACGCCTGGGTGAAGGTACTGGGGAGTGGGAGAGTCCTGACACCGTGGCTTAGTTGGTCAAAGCGCCTGTCTTGTAAATAGCAAACCCTGGGTTCGACTCCCAGCAGTGCCTTGGTTTATGTTGGCCTAGGCAATGGAAAGGAAGTTTCTAAACCCTCGATACATTTTTGCAAGATGGCCGTCCGCAGCAAGCAGCTTAAGGTTACTGTAGCCGCAGTCTGGCAAACTGACCGCCAGAAGTAGAAACAATAACAAGGGGCGGGGGGAAAAGTGGGCCGTCCCTGGGTCGATTCGAACCACCATCCTTTCGGTTAACAGCCGAACGCGCTGACCGATTGCGCCACAGAGACAGACGGAGGTGTTGCGGTTGCTGCAGTCGTGCAGTTCCTTCACAGTTGCCAGAAATCATTTCCAGCACACGATTTTCTTTGTCGTTGAATGCAACATACGTGACCATTGGGGGAGCGATAGCAAGCAAGAGAGTTAGATATCGAGAGTCATAGATAGATAGATAGATAGATACATGGATGGATGGACGGCAAGGCAAGCACCTGATTGACAGTGGTCCGTGATCTGCTGTTATGCTACTATGCTACTGACCATTGGGGGAGCGATAGCAAGCAAGAGAGTTAGATATCGAGAGTCATAGATAGATAGATAGATAGATAGATGGATGGATGGACGGCAAGGCAAGCATCTGATTGCAAGATAGGCTTATCGTAAAGCCATCAGAGCACGTAATGAACCGGAAAGCCAACTGGACAGATGCCGGTTTGTAAAGAAGAACCAGAACCCAAAGGACACGCGCTACGCGCACCTAACGGCCAACGTCCAATTCCCATTGCCGCCCCTGGACAGTCGCAACAGGGAGCTTGTTGCTCCCGTCAACCTTACGTTTTCACCTCTGTGTGCTTCCTTTGTTGCAGCCTGCATCCAGATTTTGTTTTGTTTTGTTTTGTTTTGTTTTGTTTTGTTTTGTTTTGTTTTGTTTTGTTTTGTTTTGTTTTGTTTTGTTTTGTTTTGTTTTGTTTTGTTTTGTTCCTTACGCCTGGGTGAAGGTACTGGGGAGTGGGAGAGTCCTGACACCGTGGCTTAGTTGGTCAAAGCGCCTGTCTTGTAAATAGCAAACCCTGGGTTCGACTCCCAGCAGTGCCTTGGTTTATGTTGGCCTAGGCAATGGAAAGGAAGTTTCTAAACCCTCGATACATTTTTGCAAGATGGCCGTCCGCAGCAAGCAGCTTAAGGTTACTGTAGCCGCAGTCTGGCAAACTGACCGCCTGAAGTAGAAACAATAACAAGGGGCGGGGGGAAAAGTGGGCCGTCCCTGGGTGGATTCGAACCACCATCCTTTCGGTTAACAGCCGAACGCGCTGACCGATTGCGCCACAGAGACAGACGGAGGTGTTGCGGTTGCTGCAGTCGTGCAGTTCCTTCACAGTTGCCAGAAATCATTTCCAGCACACGATTTTCTTTGTCGTTGAATGCAACATACGTGACCATTGGGGGAGCGATAGCAAGCAAGAGAGTTAGATATCGAGAGTCATAGATAGATAGATAGATAGATGGATGGATGGATGGACGGCAAGGCAAGCACCTGATTGACAGTGGTCCGTGATCTGCTGTTATGCTACTATGCTACTGACCATTGGGGGAGCGATAGCAAGCAAGAGAGTTAGATATCGAGAGTCATAGATAGATAGATAGATAGATGGATGGATGGACGGCAAGGCAAGCATCTGATTGCAAGATAGGCTTATCGTAAAGCCATCAGAGGACGTAATGAACCGGAAAGCCAACTGGACAGATGCCGGTTTGTAAAGAAGAACCAGAACCCAAAGGACACGCGCTACGCGCACCTAACGGCCAACGTCCAATTCCCATTGCCGCCCCTGGACAGTCGCAACAGGGAGCTTGTTGCTCCCGTCAACCTTACGTTTTCACCTCTGTGTGCTTCCTTTGTTGCAGCCTGCATCCAGATTTTGTTTTGTTTTGTTTTGTTTTGTTTTGTTTTGTTTTGTTTTGTTTTGTTTTGTTTTGTTTTGTTTTGTTTTGTTTTGTTTTGTTTTGTTTTGTTTTGTTCCTTACGCCTGGGTGAAGGTACTGGGGAGTGGGAGAGTCCTGACACCGTGGCTTAGTTGGTCAAAGCGCCTGTCTTGTAAATAGCAAACCCTGGGTTCGACTCCCAGCAGTGCCTTGGTTTATGTTGGCCTAGGCAATGGAAAGGAAGTTTCTAAACCCTCGATACATTTTTGCAAGATGGCCGTCCGCAGCAAGCAGCTTAAGGTTACTGTAGCCGCAGTCTGGCAAACTGACCGCCAGAAGTAGAAACAATAACAAGGGGCGGGGGGAAAAGTGGGCCGTCCCTGGGTCGATTCGAACCACCATCCTTTCGGTTAACAGCCGAACGCGCTGACCGATTGCGCCACAGAGACAGACGGAGGTGTTGCGGTTGCTGCAGTCGTGCAGTTCCTTCACAGTTGCCAGAAATCATTTCCAGCACACGATTTTCTTTGTCGTTGAATGCAACATACGTGACCATTGGGGGAGCGATAGCAAGCAAGAGAGTTAGATATCGAGAGTCATAGATAGATAGATAGATAGATACATGGATGGATGGACGGCAAGGCAAGCACCTGATTGACAGTGGTCCGTGATCTGCTGTTATGCTACTATGCTACTGACCATTGGGGGAGCGATAGCAAGCAAGAGAGTTAGATATCGAGAGTCATAGATAGATAGATAGATAGATGGATGGACGGCAAGGCAAGCATCTGATTGCAAGATAGGCTTATCGTAAAGCCATCAGAGGACGTAATGAACCGGAAAGCCAACTGGACAGATGCCGGTTTGTAAAGAAGAACCAGAACCCAAAGGACACGCGCTACGCGCACCTAACGGCCAACGTCCAATTCCCATTGCCGCCCCTGGACAGTCGCAACAGGGAGCTTGTTGCTCCCGTCAACCTTACGTTTTCACCTCTGTGTGCTTCCTTTGTTGCAGCCTGCATCCAGATTTTGTTTTGTTTTGTTTTGTTTTGTTTTGTTTTGTTTTGTTTTGTTTTGTTTTGTTTTGTTTTGTTTTGTTTTGTTTTGTTTTGTTTTGTTTTGTTTTGTTTTGTTTTGTTCCTTACGCCTGGGTGAAGGTACTGGGGAGTGGGAGAGTCCTGACACCGTGGCTTAGTTGGTCAAAGCGCCTGTCTTGTAAATAGCAAACCCTGGGTTCGACTCCCAGCAGTGCCTTGGTTTATGTTGGCCTAGGCAATGGAAAGGAAGTTTCTAAACCCTCGATACATTTTTGCAAGATGGCCGTCCGCAGCAAGCAGCTTAAGGTTACTGTAGCCGCAGTCTGGCAAACTGACCGCCAGAAGTAGAAACAATAACAAGGGGCGGGGGGAAAAGTGGGCCGTCCCTGGGTCGATTCGAACCACCATCCTTTCGGTTAACAGCCGAACGCGCTGACCGATTGCGCCACAGAGACAGACGGAGGTGTTGCGGTTGCTGCAGTCGTGCAGTTCCTTCACAGTTGCCAGAAATCATTTCCAGCACACGATTTTCTTTGTCGTTGAATGCAACATACGTGACCATTGGGGGAGCGATAGCAAGCAAGAGAGTTAGATATCGAGAGTCATAGATAGATAGATAGATAGATACATGGATGGATGGACGGCAAGGCAAGCACCTGATTGACAGTGGTCCGTGATCTGCTGTTATGCTACTATGCTACTGACCATTGGGGGAGCGATAGCAAGCAAGAGAGTTAGATATCGAGAGTCATAGATAGATAGATAGATAGATGGATGGATGGACGGCAAGGCAAGCATCTGATTGCAAGATAGGCTTATCGTAAAGCCATCAGAGGACGTAATGAACCGGAAAGCCAACTGGACAGATGCCGGTTTGTAAAGAAGAACCAGAACCCAAAGGACACGCGCTACGCGCACCTAACGGCCAACGTCCAATTCCCATTGCCGCCCCTGGACAGTCGCAACAGGGAGCTTGTTGCTCCCGTCAACCTTACGTTTTCACCTCTGTGTGCTTCCTTTGTTGCAGCCTGCATCCAGATTTTGTTTTGTTTTGTTTTGTTTTGTTTTGTTTTGTTTTGTTTTGTTTTGTTTTGTTTTGTTTTGTTTTGTTTTGTTTTGTTTTGTTTTGTTTTGTTTTGTTTTGTTTTGTTTTGTTTTGTTCCTTACGCCTGGGTGAAGGTACTGGGGAGTGGGAGAGTCCTGACACCGTGGCTTAGTTGGTCAAAGCGCCTGTCTTGTAAATAGCAAACCCTGGGTTCGACTCCCAGCAGTGCCTTGGTTTATGTTGGCCTAGGCAATGGAAAGGAAGTTTCTAAACCCTCGATACATTTTTGCAAGATGGCCGTCCGCAGCAAGCAGCTTAAGGTTACTGTAGCCGCAGTCTGGCAAACTGACCGCCAGAAGTAGAAACAATAACAAGGGGCGGGGGGAAAAGTGGGCCGTCCCTGGGTCGATTCGAACCACCATCCTTTCGGTTAACAGCCGAACGCGCTGACCGATTGCGCCACAGAGACAGACGGAGGTGTTGCGGTTGCTGCAGTCGTGCAGTTCCTTCACAGTTGCCAGAAATCATTTCCAGCACACGATTTTCTTTGTCGTTGAATGCAACATACGTGACCATTGGGGGAGCGATAGCAAGCAAGAGAGTTAGATATCGAGAGTCATAGATAGATAGATAGATAGATACATGGATGGATGGACGGCAAGGCAAGCACCTGATTGACAGTGGTCCGTGATCTGCTGTTATGCTACTATGCTACTGACCATTGGGGGAGCGATAGCAAGCAAGAGAGTTAGATATCGAGAGTCATAGATAGATAGATAGATAGATAGATGGATGGATGGACGGCAAGGCAAGCATCTGATTGCAAGATAGGCTTATCGTAAAGCCATCAGAGCACGTAATGAACCGGAAAGCCAACTGGACAGATGCCGGTTTGTAAAGAAGAACCAGAACCCAAAGGACACGCGCTACGCGCACCTAACGGCCAACGTCCAATTCCCATTGCCGCCCCTGGACAGTCGCAACAGGGAGCTTGTTGCTCCCGTCAACCTTACGTTTTCACCTCTGTGTGCTTCCTTTGTTGCAGCCTGCATCCAGATTTTGTTTTGTTTTGTTTTGTTTTGTTTTGTTTTGTTTTGTTTTGTTTTGTTTTGTTTTGTTTTGTTTTGTTTTGTTTTGTTTTGTTTTGTTTTGTTTTGTTCCTTACGCCTGGGTGAAGGTACTGGGGAGTGGGAGAGTCCTGACACCGTGGCTTAGTTGGTCAAAGCGCCTGTCTTGTAAATAGCAAACCCTGGGTTCGACTCCCAGCAGTGCCTTGGTTTATGTTGGCCTAGGCAATGGAAAGGAAGTTTCTAAACCCTCGATACATTTTTGCAAGATGGCCGTCCGCAGCAAGCAGCTTAAGGTTACTGTAGCCGCAGTCTGGCAAACTGACCGCCTGAAGTAGAAACAATAACAAGGGGCGGGGGGAAAAGTGGGCCGTCCCTGGGTGGATTCGAACCACCATCCTTTCGGTTAACAGCCGAACGCGCTGACCGATTGCGCCACAGAGACAGACGGAGGTGTTGCGGTTGCTGCAGTCGTGCAGTTCCTTCACAGTTGCCAGAAATCATTTCCAGCACACGATTTTCTTTGTCGTTGAATGCAACATACGTGACCATTGGGGGAGCGATAGCAAGCAAGAGAGTTAGATATCGAGAGTCATAGATAGATAGATAGATAGATGGATGGATGGATGGACGGCAAGGCAAGCACCTGATTGACAGTGGTCCGTGATCTGCTGTTATGCTACTATGCTACTGACCATTGGGGGAGCGATAGCAAGCAAGAGAGTTAGATATCGAGAGTCATAGATAGATAGATAGATAGATGGATGGATGGACGGCAAGGCAAGCATCTGATTGCAAGATAGGCTTATCGTAAAGCCATCAGAGGACGTAATGAACCGGAAAGCCAACTGGACAGATGCCGGTTTGTAAAGAAGAACCAGAACCCAAAGGACACGCGCTACGCGCACCTAACGGCCAACGTCCAATTCCCATTGCCGCCCCTGGACAGTCGCAACAGGGAGCTTGTTGCTCCCGTCAACCTTACGTTTTCACCTCTGTGTGCTTCCTTTGTTGCAGCCTGCATCCAGATTTTGTTTTGTTTTGTTTTGTTTTGTTTTGTTTTGTTTTGTTTTGTTTTGTTTTGTTTTGTTTTGTTTTGTTTTGTTTTGTTTTGTTTTGTTTTGTTTTGTTTTGTTCCTTACGCCTGGGTGAAGGTACTGGGGAGTGGGAGAGTCCTGACACCGTGGCTTAGTTGGTCAAAGCGCCTGTCTTGTAAATAGCAAACCCTGGGTTCGACTCCCAGCAGTGCCTTGGTTTATGTTGGCCTAGGCAATGGAAAGGAAGTTTCTAAACCCTCGATACATTTTTGCAAGATGGCCGTCCGCAGCAAGCAGCTTAAGGTTACTGTAGCCGCAGTCTGGCAAACTGACCGCCAGAAGTAGAAACAATAACAAGGGGCGGGGGGAAAAGTGGGCCGTCCCTGGGTCGATTCGAACCACCATCCTTTCGGTTAACAGCCGAACGCGCTGACCGATTGCGCCACAGAGACAGACGGAGGTGTTGCGGTTGCTGCAGTCGTGCAGTTCCTTCACAGTTGCCAGAAATCATTTCCAGCACACGATTTTCTTTGTCGTTGAATGCAACATACGTGACCATTGGGGGAGCGATAGCAAGCAAGAGAGTTAGATATCGAGAGTCATAGATAGATAGATAGATAGATACATGGATGGATGGACGGCAAGGCAAGCACCTGATTGACAGTGGTCCGTGATCTGCTGTTATGCTACTATGCTACTGACCATTGGGGGAGCGATAGCAAGCAAGAGAGTTAGATATCGAGAGTCATAGATAGATAGATAGATAGATAGATGGATGGATGGACGGCAAGGCAAGCATCTGATTGCAAGATAGGCTTATCGTAAAGCCATCAGAGCACGTAATGAACCGGAAAGCCAACTGGACAGATGCCGGTTTGTAAAGAAGAACCAGAACCCAAAGGACACGCGCTACGCGCACCTAACGGCCAACGTCCAATTCCCATTGCCGCCCCTGGACAGTCGCAACAGGGAGCTTGTTGCTCCCGTCAACCTTACGTTTTCACCTCTGTGTGCTTCCTTTGTTGCAGCCTGCATCCAGATTTTGTTTTGTTTTGTTTTGTTTTGTTTTGTTTTGTTTTGTTTTGTTTTGTTTTGTTTTGTTTTGTTTTGTTTTGTTTTGTTTTGTTTTGTTTTGTTTTGTTTTGTTCCTTACGCCTGGGTGAAGGTACTGGGGAGTGGGAGAGTCCTGACACCGTGGCTTAGTTGGTCAAAGCGCCTGTCTTGTAAATAGCAAACCCTGGGTTCGACTCCCAGCAGTGCCTTGGTTTATGTTGGCCTAGGCAATGGAAAGGAAGTTTCTAAACCCTCGATACATTTTTGCAAGATGGCCGTCCGCAGCAAGCAGCTTAAGGTTACTGTAGCCGCAGTCTGGCAAACTGACCGCCTGAAGTAGAAACAATAACAAGGGGCGGGGGGAAAAGTGGGCCGTCCCTGGGTGGATTCGAACCACCATCCTTTCGGTTAACAGCCGAACGCGCTGACCGATTGCGCCACAGAGACAGACGGAGGTGTTGCGGTTGCTGCAGTCGTGCAGTTCCTTCACAGTTGCCAGAAATCATTTCCAGCACACGATTTTCTTTGTCGTTGAATGCAACATACGTGACCATTGGGGGAGCGATAGCAAGCAAGAGAGTTAGATATCGAGAGTCATAGATAGATAGATAGATAGATGGATGGATGGACGGCAAGGCAAGCATCTGATTGCAAGATAGGCTTATCGTAAAGCCATCAGAGGACGTAATGAACCGGAAAGCCAACTGGACAGATGCCGGTTTGTAAAGAAGAACCAGAACCCAAAGGACACGCGCTACGCGCACCTAACGGCCAACGTCCAATTCCCATTGCCGCCCCTGGACAGTCGCAACAGGGAGCTTGTTGCTCCCGTCAACCTTACGTTTTCACCTCTGTGTGCTTCCTTTGTTGCAGCCTGCATCCAGATTTTGTTTTGTTTTGTTTTGTTTTGTTTTGTTTTGTTTTGTTTTGTTTTGTTTTGTTTTGTTTTGTTTTGTTTTGTTTTGTTTTGTTTTGTTTTGTTTTGTTTTGTTCCTTACGCCTGGGTGAAGGTACTGGGGAGTGGGAGAGTCCTGACACCGTGGCTTAGTTGGTCAAAGCGCCTGTCTTGTAAATAGCAAACCCTGGGTTCGACTCCCAGCAGTGCCTTGGTTTATGTTGGCCTAGGCAATGGAAAGGAAGTTTCTAAACCCTCGATACATTTTTGCAAGATGGCCGTCCGCAGCAAGCAGCTTAAGGTTACTGTAGCCGCAGTCTGGCAAACTGACCGCCAGAAGTAGAAACAATAACAAGGGGCGGGGGGAAAAGTGGGCCGTCCCTGGGTCGATTCGAACCACCATCCTTTCGGTTAACAGCCGAACGCGCTGACCGATTGCGCCACAGAGACAGACGGAGGTGTTGCGGTTGCTGCAGTCGTGCAGTTCCTTCACAGTTGCCAGAAATCATTTCCAGCACACGATTTTCTTTGTCGTTGAATGCAACATACGTGACCATTGGGGGAGCGATAGCAAGCAAGAGAGTTAGATATCGAGAGTCATAGATAGATAGATAGATAGATACATGGATGGATGGACGGCAAGGCAAGCACCTGATTGACAGTGGTCCGTGATCTGCTGTTATGCTACTATGCTACTGACCATTGGGGGAGCGATAGCAAGCAAGAGAGTTAGATATCGAGAGTCATAGATAGATAGATAGATAGATAGATGGATGGATGGACGGCAAGGCAAGCATCTGATTGCAAGATAGGCTTATCGTAAAGCCATCAGAGGACGTAATGAACCGGAAAGCCAACTGGACAGATGCCGGTTTGTAAAGAAGAACCAGAACCCAAAGGACACGCGCTACGCGCACCTAACGGCCAACGTCCAATTCCCATTGCCGCCCCTGGACAGTCGCAACAGGGAGCTTGTTGCTCCCGTCAACCTTACGTTTTCACCTCTGTGTGCTTCCTTTGTTGCAGCCTGCATCCAGATTTTGTTTTGTTTTGTTTTGTTTTGTTTTGTTTTGTTTTGTTTTGTTTTGTTTTGTTTTGTTTTGTTTTGTTTTGTTTTGTTTTGTTTTGTTTTGTTTTGTTTTGTTTTGTTTTGTTTTGTTCCTTACGCCTGGGTGAAGGTACTGGGGAGTGGGAGAGTCCTGACACCGTGGCTTAGTTGGTCAAAGCGCCTGTCTTGTAAATAGCAAACCCTGGGTTCGACTCCCAGCAGTGCCTTGGTTTATGTTGGCCTAGGCAATGGAAAGGAAGTTTCTAAACCCTCGATACATTTTTGCAAGATGGCCGTCCGCAGCAAGCAGCTTAAGGTTACTGTAGCCGCAGTCTGGCAAACTGACCGCCAGAAGTAGAAACAATAACAAGGGGCGGGGGGAAAAGTGGGCCGTCCCTGGGTGGATTCGAACCACCATCCTTTCGGTTAACAGCCGAACGCGCTGACCGATTGCGCCACAGAGACAGACGGAGGTGTTGCGGTTGCTGCAGTCGTGCAGTTCCTTCACAGTTGCCAGAAATCATTTCCAGCACACGATTTTCTTTGTCGTTGAATGCAACATACGTGACCATTGGGGGAGCGATAGCAAGCAAGAGAGTTAGATATCGAGAGTCATAGATAGATAGATAGATAGATGGATGGATGGATGGACGGCAAGGCAAGCACCTGATTGACAGTGGTCCGTGATCTGCTGTTATGCTACTATGCTACTGACCATTGGGGGAGCGATAGCAAGCAAGAGAGTTAGATATCGAGAGTCATAGATAGATAGATAGATAGATGGATGGATGGACGGCAAGGCAAGCATCTGATTGCAAGATAGGCTTATCGTAAAGCCATCAGAGGACGTAATGAACCGGAAAGCCAACTGGACAGATGCCGGTTTGTAAAGAAGAACCAGAACCCAAAGGACACGCGCTACGCGCACCTAACGGCCAACGTCCAATTCCCATTGCCGCCCCTGGACAGTCGCAACAGGGAGCTTGTTGCTCCCGTCAACCTTACGTTTTCACCTCTGTGTGCTTCCTTTGTTGCAGCCTGCATCCAGATTTTGTTTTGTTTTGTTTTGTTTTGTTTTGTTTTGTTTTGTTTTGTTTTGTTTTGTTTTGTTTTGTTTTGTTTTGTTTTGTTTTGTTTTGTTCCTTACGCCTGGGTGAAGGTACTGGGGAGTGGGAGAGTCCTGACACCGTGGCTTAGTTGGTCAAAGCGCCTGTCTTGTAAATAGCAAACCCTGGGTTCGACTCCCAGCAGTGCCTTGGTTTATGTTGGCCTAGGCAATGGAAAGGAAGTTTCTAAACCCTCGATACATTTTTGCAAGATGGCCGTCCGCAGCAAGCAGCTTAAGGTTACTGTAGCCGCAGTCTGGCAAACTGACCGCCAGAAGTAGAAACAATAACAAGGGGCGGGGGGAAAAGTGGGCCGTCCCTGGGTGGATTCGAACCACCATCCTTTCGGTTAACAGCCGAACGCGCTGACCGATTGCGCCACAGAGACAGATGGAGGTGTTGCGGTTGCTGCAGTCGTGCAGTTCCTTCACAGTTGCCAGAAATCATTTCCAGCACACGATTTTCTTTGTCGTTGAATGCAACATACGTGACCATTGGGGGAGCGATAGCAAGCAAGAGAGTTAGATATCGAGAGTCATAGATAGATAGATAGATAGATGGATGGATGGATGGACGGCAAGGCAAGCACCTGATTGACAGTGGTCCGTGATCTGCTGTTATGCTACTATGCTACTGACCATTGGGGGAGCGATAGCAAGCAAGAGAGTTAGATATCGAGAGTCATAGATAGATAGATAGATAGATGGATGGATGGACGGCAAGGCAAGCATCTGATTGCAAGATAGGCTTATCGTAAAGCCATCAGAGGACGTAATGAACCGGAAAGCCAACTGGACAGATGCCGGTTTGTAAAGAAGAACCAGAACCCAAAGGACACGCGCTACGCGCACCTAACGGCCAACGTCCAATTCCCATTGCCGCCCCTGGACAGTCGCAACAGGGAGCTTGTTGCTCCCGTCAACCTTACGTTTTCACCTCTGTGTGCTTCCTTTGTTGCAGCCTGCATCCAGATTTTGTTTTGTTTTGTTTTGTTTTGTTTTGTTTTGTTTTGTTTTGTTTTGTTTTGTTTTGTTTTGTTTTGTTTTGTTTTGTTTTGTTTTGTTTTGTTTTGTTTTGTTCCTTACGCCTGGGTGAAGGTACTGGGGAGTGGGAGAGCCCTGACACCGTGGCTTAGTTGGTCAAAGCGCCTGTCTTGTAAATAGCAAACCCTGGGTTCGACTCCCAGCAGTGCCTTGGTTTATGTTGGCCTAGGCAATGGAAAGGAAGTTTCTAAACCCTCGATACATTTTTGCAAGATGGCCGTCCGCAGCAAGCAGCTTAAGGTTACTGTAGCCGCAGTCTGGCAAACTGACCGCCAGAAGTAGAAACAATAACAAGGGGCGGGGGGAAAAGTGGGCCGTCCCTGGGTGGATTCGAACCACCATCCTTTCGGTTAACAGCCGAACGCGCTGACCGATTGCGCCACAGAGACAGACGGAGGTGTTGCGGTTGCTGCAGTCGTGCAGTTCCTTCACAGTTGCCAGAAATCATTTCCAGCACACGATTTTCTTTGTCGTTGAATGCAACATACGTGACCATTGGGGGAGCGATAGCAAGCAAGAGAGTTAGATATCGAGAGTCATAGATAGATAGATAGATAGATACATGGATGGATGGACGGCAAGGCAAGCACCTGATTGACAGTGGTCCGTGATCTGCTGTTATGCTACTATGCTACTGACCATTGGGGGAGCGATAGCAAGCAAGAGAGTTAGATATCGAGAGTCATAGATAGATAGATAGATAGATAGATGGATGGATGGACGGCAAGGCAAGCATCTGATTGCAAGATAGGCTTATCGTAAAGCCATCAGAGGACGTAATGAACCGGAAAGCCAACTGGACAGATGCCGGTTTGTAAAGAAGAACCAGAACCCAAAGGACACGCGCTACGCGCACCTAACGGCCAACGTCCAATTCCCATTGCCGCCCCTGGACAGTCGCAACAGGGAGCTTGTTGCTCCCGTCAACCTTACGTTTTCACCTCTGTGTGCTTCCTTTGTTGCAGCCTGCATCCAGATTTTGTTTTGTTTTGTTTTGTTTTGTTTTGTTTTGTTTTGTTTTGTTTTGTTTTGTTTTGTTTTGTTTTGTTTTGTTTTGTTTTGTTTTGTTTTGTTTTGTTTTGTTTTGTTTTGTTTTGTTTTGTTTTGTTCCTTACACCTGGGTGAAGGTACTGGGGAGTGGGAGAGTCCTGACACCGTGGCTTAGTTGGTCAAAGCGCCTGTCTTGTAAATAGCAAACCCTGGGTTCGACTCCCAGCAGTGCCTTGGTTTATGTTGGCCTAGGCAATGGAAAGGAAGTTTCTAAACCTCGATACATTTTTGCAAGATGGCCGTCCGCAGCAAGCAGCTTAAGGTTACTGTAGCCGCAGTCTGGCAAACTGACCGCCAGAAGTAGAAACAATAACAAGGGGCGGGGGGAAAAGTGGGCCGTCCCTGGGTGGATTCGAACCACCATCCTTTCGGTTAACAGCCGAACGCGCTGACCGATTGCGCCACAGAGACAGACGGAGGTGTTGCGGTTGCTGCAGTCGTGCAGTTCCTTCACAGTTGCCAGAAATCATTTCCAGCACACGATTTTCTTTGTCGTTGAATGCAACATACGTGACCATTGGGGGAGCGATAGCAAGCAAGAGAGTTAGATATCGAGAGTCATAGATAGATAGATAGATAGATACATGGATGGATGGACGGCAAGGCAAGCACCTGATTGACAGTGGTCCGTGATCTGCTGTTATGCTACTATGCTACTGACCATTGGGGGAGCGATAGCAAGCAAGAGAGTTAGATATCGAGAGTCATAGATAGATAGATAGATAGATAGATGGATGGATGGACGGCAAGGCAAGCATCTGATTGCAAGATAGGCTTATCGTAAAGCCATCAGAGGACGTAATGAACCGGAAAGCCAACTGGACAGATGCCGGTTTGTAAAGAAGAACCAGAACCCAAAGGACACGCGCTACGCGCACCTAACGGCCAACGTCCAATTCCCATTGCCGCCCCTGGACAGTCGCAACAGGGAGCTTGTTGCTCCCGTCAACCTTACGTTTTCACCTCTGTGTGCTTCCTTTGTTGCAGCCTGCATCCAGATTTTGTTTTGTTTTGTTTTGTTTTGTTTTGTTTTGTTTTGTTTTGTTTTGTTTTGTTTTGTTTTGTTTTGTTTTGTTTTGTTTTGTTTTGTTTTGTTTTGTTCCTTACGCCTGGGTGAAGGTACTGGGGAGTGGGAGAGTCCTGACACCGTGGCTTAGTTGGTCAAAGCGCCTGTCTTGTAAATAGCAAACCCTGGGTTCGACTCCCAGCAGTGCCTTGGTTTATGTTGGCCTAGGCAATGGAAAGGAAGTTTCTAAACCCTCGATACATTTTTGCAAGATGGCCGTCCGCAGCAAGCAGCTTAAGGTTACTGTAGCCGCAGTCTGGCAAACTGACCGCCAGAAGTAGAAACAATAACAAGGGGCGGGGGGAAAAGTGGGCCGTCCCTGGGTGGATTCGAACCACCATCCTTTCGGTTAACAGCCGAACGCGCTGACCGATTGCGCCACAGAGACAGACGGAGGTGTTGCGGTTGCTGCAGTCGTGCAGTTCCTTCACAGTTGCCAGAAATCATTTCCAGCACACGATTTTCTTTGTCGTTGAATGCAACATACGTGACCATTGGGGGAGCGATAGCAAGCAAGAGAGTTAGATATCGAGAGTCATAGATAGATAGATAGATAGATACATGGATGGATGGACGGCAAGGCAAGCACCTGATTGACAGTGGTCCGTGATCTGCTGTTATGCTACTATGCTACTGACCATTGGGGGAGCGATAGCAAGCAAGAGAGTTAGATATCGAGAGTCATAGATAGATAGATAGATAGATAGATAGATGGATGGATGGACGGCAAGGCAAGCATCTGATTGCAAGATAGGCTTATCGTAAAGCCATCAGAGGACGTAATGAACCGGAAAGCCAACTGGACAGATGCCGGTTTGTAAAGAAGAACCAGAACCCAAAGGACACGCGCTACGCGCACCTAACGGCCAACGTCCAATTCCCATTGCCGCCCCTGGACAGTCGCAACAGGGAGCTTGTTGCTCCCGTCAACCTTACGTTTTCACCTCTGTGTGCTTCCTTTGTTGCAGCCTGCATCCAGATTTTGTTTTGTTTTGTTTTGTTTTGTTTTGTTTTGTTTTGTTTTGTTTTGTTTTGTTTTGTTTTGTTTTGTTTTGTTTTGTTTTGTTTTGTTTTGTTTTGTTTTGTTTTGTTCCTTACACCTGGGTGAAGGTACTGGGGAGTGGGAGAGTCCTGACACCGTGGCTTAGTTGGTCAAAGCGCCTGTCTTGTAAATAGCAAACCCTGGGTTCGACTCCCAGCAGTGCCTTGGTTTATGTTGGCCTAGGCAATGGAAAGGAAGTTTCTAAACCTCGATACATTTTTGCAAGATGGCCGTCCGCAGCAAGCAGCTTAAGGTTACTGTAGCCGCAGTCTGGCAAACTGACCGCCAGAAGTAGAAACAATAACAAGGGGCGGGGGGAAAAGTGGGCCGTCCCTGGGTGGATTCGAACCACCATCCTTTCGGTTAACAGCCGAACGCGCTGACCGATTGCGCCACAGAGACAGACGGAGGTGTTGCGGTTGCTGCAGTCGTGCAGTTCCTTCACAGTTGCCAGAAATCATTTCCAGCACACGATTTTCTTTGTCGTTGAATGCAACATACGTGACCATTGGGGGAGCGATAGCAAGCAAGAGAGTTAGATATCGAGAGTCATAGATAGATAGATAGATAGATACATGGATGGATGGACGGCAAGGCAAGCACCTGATTGACAGTGGTCCGTGATCTGCTGTTATGCTACTATGCTACTGACCATTGGGGGAGCGATAGCAAGCAAGAGAGTTAGATATCGAGAGTCATAGATAGATAGATAGATAGATAGATGGATGGATGGACGGCAAGGCAAGCATCTGATTGCAAGATAGGCTTATCGTAAAGCCATCAGAGGACGTAATGAACCGGAAAGCCAACTGGACAGATGCCGGTTTGTAAAGAAGAACCAGAACCCAAAGGACACGCGCTACGCGCACCTAACGGCCAACGTCCAATTCCCATTGCCGCCCCTGGACAGTCGCAACAGGGAGCTTGTTGCTCCCGTCAACCTTACGTTTTCACCTCTGTGTGCTTCCTTTGTTGCAGCCTGCATCCAGATTTTGTTTTGTTTTGTTTTGTTTTGTTTTGTTTTGTTTTGTTTTGTTTTGTTTTGTTTTGTTTTGTTTTGTTTTGTTTTGTTTTGTTTTGTTTTGTTTTGTTTTGTTTTGTTTTGTTCCTTACACCTGGGTGAAGGTACTGGGGAGTGGGAGAGTCCTGACACCGTGGCTTAGTTGGTCAAAGCGCCTGTCTTGTAAATAGCAAACCCTGGGTTCGACTCCCAGCAGTGCCTTGGTTTATGTTGGCCTAGGCAATGGAAAGGAAGTTTCTAAACCCTCGATACATTTTTGCAAGATGGCCGTCCGCAGCAAGCAGCTTAAGGTTACTGTAGCCGCAGTCTGGCAAACTGACCGCCAGAAGTAGAAACAATAACAAGGGGCGGGGGGAAAAGTGGGCCGTCCCTGGGTGGATTCGAACCACCATCCTTTCGGTTAACAGCCGAACGCGCTGACCGATTGCGCCACAGAGACAGACGGAGGTGTTGCGGTTGCTGCAGTCGTGCAGTTCCTTCACAGTTGCCAGAAATCATTTCCAGCACACGATTTTCTTTGTCGTTGAATGCAACATACGTGACCATTGGGGGAGCGATAGCAAGCAAGAGAGTTAGATATCGAGAGTCATAGATAGATAGATAGATAGATACATGGATGGATGGACGGCAAGGCAAGCACCTGATTGACAGTGGTCCGTGATCTGCTGTTATGCTACTATGCTACTGACCATTGGGGGAGCGATAGCAAGCAAGAGAGTTAGATATCGAGAGTCATAGATAGATAGATAGATAGATAGATGGATGGATGGACGGCAAGGCAAGCATCTGATTGCAAGATAGGCTTATCGTAAAGCCATCAGAGGACGTAATGAACCGGAAAGCCAACTGGACAGATGCCGGTTTGTAAAGAAGAACCAGAACCCAAAGGACACGCGCTACGCGCACCTAACGGCCAACGTCCAATTCCCATTGCCGCCCCTGGACAGTCGCAACAGGGAGCTTGTTGCTCCCGTCAACCTTACGTTTTCACCTCTGTGTGCTTCCTTTGTTGCAGCCTGCATCCAGATTTTGTTTTGTTTTGTTTTGTTTTGTTTTGTTTTGTTTTGTTTTGTTTTGTTTTGTTTTGTTTTGTTTTGTTTTGTTTTGTTTTGTTTTGTTTTGTTTTGTTCCTTACACCTGGGTGAAGGTACTGGGGAGTGGGAGAGTCCTGACACCGTGGCTTAGTTGGTCAAAGCGCCTGTCTTGTAAATAGCAAACCCTGGGTTCGACTCCCAGCAGTGCCTTGGTTTATGTTGGCCTAGGCAATGGAAAGGAAGTTTCTAAACCCTCGATACATTTTTGCAAGATGGCCGTCCGCAGCAAGCAGCTTAAGGTTACTGTAGCTGCAGTCTGGCAAACTGACCGCCAGAAGTAGAAACAATAACAAGGGGCGGGGGGAAAAGTGGGCCGTCCCTGGGTGGATTCGAACCACCATCCTTTCGGTTAACAGCCGAACGCGCTGACCGATTGCGCCACAGAGACAGACGGAGGTGTTGCGGTTGCTGCAGTCGTGCAGTTCCTTCACAGTTGCCAGAAATCATTTCCAGCACACGATTTTCTTTGTCGTTGAATGCAACATACGTGACCATTGGGGGAGCGATAGCAAGCAAGAGAGTTAGATATCGAGAGTCATAGATAGATAGATAGATAGATACATGGATGGATGGACGGCAAGGCAAGCACCTGATTGACAGTGGTCCGTGATCTGCTGTTATGCTACTATGCTACTGACCATTGGGGGAGCGATAGCAAGCAAGAGAGTTAGATATCGAGAGTCATAGATAGATAGATAGATAGATAGATAGATAGATAGATAGATAGATAGATAGATAGATAGATAGATAGATAGATGGATGGATGGACGGCAAGGCAAGCATCTGATTGCAAGATAGGCTTATCGTAAAGCCATCAGAGGACGTAATGAACCGGAAAGCCAACTGGACAGATGCCGGTTTGTAAAGAAGAACCAGAACCCAAAGGACACGCGCTACGCGCACCTAACGGCCAACGTCCAATTCCCATTGCCGCCCCTGGACAGTCGCAACAGGGAGCTTGTTGCTCCCGTCAACCTTACGTTTTCACCTCTGTGTGCTTCCTTTGTTGCAGCCTGCATCCAGATTTTGTTTTGTTTTGTTTTGTTTTGTTTTGTTTTGTTTTGTTTTGTTTTGTTTTGTTTTGTTTTGTTTTGTTTTGTTTTGTTTTGTTTTGTTTTGTTTTGTTTTGTTCCTTACGCCTGGGTGAAGGTACTGGGGAGTGGGAGAGTCCTAACACCGTGGCTTAGTTGGTCAAAGCGCCTGTCTTGTAAATAGCAAACCCTGGGTTCGACTCCCAGCAGTGCCTTGGTTTATGTTGGCCTAGGCAATGGAAAGGAAGTTTCTAAACCCTCGATACATTTTTGCAAGATGGCCGTCCGCAGCAAGCAGCTTAAGGTTACTGTAGCCGCAGTCTGGCAAACTGACCGCCAGAAGTAGAAACAATAACAAGGGGCGGGGGGAAAAGTGGGCCGTCCCTGGGTGGATTCGAACCACCATCCTTTCGGTTAACAGCCGAACGTGCTGACCGATTGCGCCACAGAGACAGACGGAGGTGTTGCGGTTGCTGCAGTCGTGCAGTTCCTTCACAGTTGCCAGAAATCATTTCCAGCACACGATTTTCTTTGTCGTTGAATGCAACATACGTGACCATTGGGGGAGCGATAGCAAGCAAGAGAGTTAGATATCGAGAGTCATAGATAGATAGATAGATAGATACATGGATGGATGGACGGCAAGGCAAGCACCTGATTGACAGTGGTCCGTGATCTGCTGTTATGCTACTATGCTACTGACCATTGGGGGAGCGATAGCAAGCAAGAGAGTTAGATATCGAGAGTCATAGATAGATAGATAGATAGATAGATAGATAGATAGATAGATGGATGGATGGACGGCAAGGCAAGCATCTGATTGCAAGATAGGCTTATCGTAAAGCCATCAGAGGACGTAATGAACCGGAAAGCCAACTGGACAGATGCCGGTTTGTAAAGAAGAACCAGAACCCAAAGGACACGCGCTACGCGCACCTAACGGCCAACGTCCAATTCCCATTGCCGCCCCTGGACAGTCGCAACAGGGAGCTTGTTGCTCCCGTCAACCTTACGTTTTCACCTCTGTGTGCTTCCTTTGTTGCAGCCTGCATCCAGATTTTGTTTTGTTTTGTTTTGTTTTGTTTTGTTTTGTTTTGTTTTGTTTTGTTTTGTTTTGTTTTGTTTTGTTTTGTTTTGTTTTGTTTTGTTTTGTTTTGTTTTGTTTTGTTTTGTTCCTTACGCCTGGGTGAAGGTACTGGGGAGTGGGAGAGTCCTGACACCGTGGCTTAGTTGGTCAAAGCGCCTGTCTTGTAAATAGCAAACCCTGGGTTCGACTCCCAGCAGTGCCTTGGTTTATGTTGGCCTAGGCAATGGAAAGGAAGTTTCTAAACCCTCGATACATTTTTGCAAGATGGCCGTCCGCAGCAAGCAGCTTAAGGTTACTGTAGCCGCAGTCTGGCAAACTGACCGCCAGAAGTAGAAACAATAACAAGGGGCGGGGGGAAAAGTGGGCCGTCCCTGGGTGGATTCGAACCACCATCCTTTCGGTTAACAGCCGAACGCGCTGACCGATTGCGCCACAGAGACAGACGGAGGTGTTGCGGCTGCTGCAGTCGTGCAGTTCCTTCACAGTTGCCAGAAATCATTTCCAGCACACGATTTTCTTTGTCGTTGAATGCAACATACGTGACCATTGGGGGAGCGATAGCAAGCAAGAGAGTTAGATATCGAGAGTCATAGATAGATAGATAGATAGATACATGGATGGATGGACGGCAAGGCAAGCACCTGATTGACAGTGGTCCGTGATCTGCTGTTATGCTACTATGCTACTGACCATTGGGGGAGCGATAGCAAGCAAGAGAGTTAGATATCGAGAGTCATAGATAGATAGATAGATAGATGGATGGATGGACGGCAAGGCAAGCATCTGATTGCAAGATAGGCTTATCGTAAAGCCATCAGAGGACGTAATGAACCGGAAAGCCAACTGGACAGATGCCGGTTTGTAAAGAAGAACCAGAACCCAAAGGACACGCGCTACGCGCACCTAACGGCCAACGTCCAATTCCCATTGCCGCCCCTGGACAGTCGCAACAGGGAGCTTGTTGCTCCCGTCAACCTTACGTTTTCACCTCTGTGTGCTTCCTTTGTTGCAGCCTGCATCCAGATTTTGTTTTGTTTTGTTTTGTTTTGTTTTGTTTTGTTTTGTTTTGTTTTGTTTTGTTTTGTTTTGTTTTGTTTTGTTTTGTTTTGTTTTGTTTTGTTTTGTTTTGTTTTGTTTTGTTTTGTTCCTTACGCCTGGGTGAAGGTACTGGGGAGTGGGAGAGTCCTGACACCGTGGCTTAGTTGGTCAAAGCGCCTGTCTTGTAAATAGCAAACCCTGGGTTCGACTCCCAGCAGTGCCTTGGTTTATGTTGGCCTAGGCAATGGAAAGGAAGTTTCTAAACCCTCGATACATTTTTGCAAGATGGCCGTCCGCAGCAAGCAGCTTAAGGTTACTGTAGCCGCAGTCTGGCAAACTGACCGCCAGAAGTAGAAACAATAACAAGGGGCGGGGGGAAAAGTGGGCCGTCCCTGGGTGGATTCGAACCACCATCCTTTCGGTTAACAGCCGAACGCGCTGACCGATTGCGCCACAGAGACAGACGGAGGTGTTGCGGCTGCTGCAGTCGTGCAGTTCCTTCACAGTTGCCAGAAATCATTTCCAGCACACGATTTTCTTTGTCGTTGAATGCAACATACGTGACCATTGGGGGAGCGATAGCAAGCAAGAGAGTTAGATATCGAGAGTCATAGATAGATAGATAGATAGATACATGGATGGATGGACGGCAAGGCAAGCACCTGATTGACAGTGGTCCGTGATCTGCTGTTATGCTACTATGCTACTGACCATTGGGGGAGCGATAGCAAGCAAGAGAGTTAGATATCGAGAGTCATAGATAGATAGATAGATAGATGGATGGATGGACGGCAAGGCAAGCATCTGATTGCAAGATAGGCTTATCGTAAAGCCATCAGAGGACGTAATGAACCGGAAAGCCAACTGGACAGATGCCGGTTTGTAAAGAAGAACCAGAACCCAAAGGACACGCGCTACGCGCACCTAACGGCCAACGTCCAATTCCCATTGCCGCCCCTGGACAGTCGCAACAGGGAGCTTGTTGCTCCCGTCAACCTTACGTTTTCACCTCTGTGTGCTTCCTTTGTTGCAGCCTGCATCCAGATTTTGTTTTGTTTTGTTTTGTTTTGTTTTGTTTTGTTTTGTTTTGTTTTGTTTTGTTTTGTTTTGTTTTGTTTTGTTTTGTTTTGTTTTGTTTTGTTTTGTTCCTTACGCCTGGGTGAAGGTACTGGGGAGTGGGAGAGTCCTGACACCGTGGCTTAGTTGGTCAAAGCGCCTGTCTTGTAAATAGCAAACCCTGGGTTCGACTCCCAGCAGTGCCTTGGTTTATGTTGGCCTAGGCAATGGAAAGGAAGTTTCTAAACCCTCGATACATTTTTGCAAGATGGCCGTCCGCAGCAAGCAGCTTAAGGTTACTGTAGCCGCAGTCTGGCAAACTGACCGCCAGAAGTAGAAACAATAACAAGGGGCGGGGGGAAAAGTGGGCCGTCCCTGGGTGGATTCGAACCACCATCCTTTCGGTTAACAGCCGAACGCGCTGACCGATTGCACCACAGAGACAGACGGAGGTGTTGCGGTTGCTGCAGTCGTGCAGTTCCTTCACAGTTGCCAGAAATCATTTCCAGCACACGATTTTCTTTGTCGTTGAATGCAACATACGTGACCATTGGGGGAGCGATAGCAAGCAAGAGAGTTAGATATCGAGAGTCATAGATAGATAGATAGATAGATACATGGATGGATGGACGGCAAGGCAAGCACCTGATTGACAGTGGTCCGTGATCTGCTGTTATGCTACTATGCTACTGACCATTGGGGGAGCGATAGCAAGCAAGAGAGTTAGATATCGAGAGTCATAGATAGATAGATAGATAGATAGATGGATGGATGGACGGCAAGGCAAGCATCTGATTGCAAGATAGGCTTATCGTAAAGCCATCAGAGGACGTAATGAACCGGAAAGCCAACTGGACAGATGCCGGTTTGTAAAGAAGAACCAGAACCCAAAGGACACGCGCTACGCGCACCTAACGGCCAACGTCCAATTCCCATTGCCGCCCCTGGACAGTCGCAACAGGGAGCTTGTTGCTCCCGTCAACCTTACGTTTTCACCTCTGTGTGCTTCCTTTGTTGCAGCCTGCATCCAGATTTTGTTTTGTTTTGTTTTGTTTTGTTTTGTTTTGTTTTGTTTTGTTTTGTTTTGTTTTGTTTTGTTTTGTTTTGTTTTGTTTTGTTTTGTTTTGTTTTGTTTTGTTCCTTACGCTTGGGTGAAGGTACTGGGGAGTGGGAGAGTCCTGACACCGTGGCTTAGTTGGTCAAAGCGCCTGTCTTGTAAATAACAAACCCTGGGTTCGACTCCCAGCAGTGCCTTGGTTTATGTTGGCCTAGGCAATGGAAAGGAAGTTTCTAAACCCTCGATACATTTTTGCAAGATGGCCGTCCGCAGCAAGCAGCTTAAGGTTACTGTAGCCGCAGTCTGGCAAACTGACCGCCAGAAGTAGAAACAATAACAAGGGGCGGGGGGAAAGGTGGGCCGTCCCTGGGTGGATTCGAACCACCATCCTTTCGGTTAACAGCCGAACGCGCTGACCGATTGCGCCACAGAGACAGACGGAGGTGTTGCGGTTGCTGCAGTCGTGCAGTTCCTTCACAGTTGCCAGAAATCATTTCCAGCACACGATTTTCTTTGTCGTTGAATGCAACATACGTGACCATTGGGGGAGCGATAGCAAGCAAGAGAGTTAGATATCGAGAGTCATAGATAGATAGATAGATAGATACATGGATGGATGGACGGCAAGGCAAGCACCTGATTGACAGTGGTCCGTGATCTGCTGTTATGCTACTATGCTACTGACCATTGGGGGAGCGATAGCAAGCAAGAGAGTTAGATATCGAGAGTCATAGATAGATAGATAGATAGATAGATAGATAGATAGATGGATGGATGGACGGCAAGGCAAGCATCTGATTGCAAGATAGGCTTATCGTAAAGCCATCAGAGGACGTAATGAACCGGAAAGCCAACTGGACAGATGCCGGTTTGTAAAGAAGAACCAGAACCCAAAGGACACGCGCTACGCGCACCTAACGGCCAACGTCCAATTCCCATTGCCGCCCGTGGACAGTCGCAACAGGGAGCTTGTTGCTCCCGTCAAAATTACGTTTTCACCTCTGTGTGCTTCCTTTGTTGCAGCCTGCATCCAGATTTTGTTTTGTTTTGTTTTGTTTTGTTTTGTTTTGTTTTGTTTTGTTTTGTTTTGTTTTGTTTTGTTTTGTTTTGTTTTGTTTTGTTTTGTTTTGTTTTGTTCCTTACGCCTGGGTGAAGGTACTGGGGAGTGGGAGAGTCCTGACACCGTGGCTTAGTTGGTCAAAGCGCCTGTCTTGTAAATAGCAAACCCTGGGTTCGACTCCCAGCAGTGCCTTGGTTTATGTTGGCCTAGGCAATGGAAAGGAAGTTTCTAAACCCTCGATACATTTTTGCAAGATGGCCGTCCGCAGCAAGCAGCTTAAGGTTACTGTAGCCGCAGTCTGGCAAACTGACCGCCAGAAGTAGAAACAATAACAAGGGGCGGGGGGAAAAGTGGGCCGTCCCTGGGTGGATTCGAACCACCATCCTTTCGGTTAACAGCCGAAAGCGCTGACCGATTGCGCCACAGAGACAGACGGAGGTGTTGCGGTTGCTGCAGTCGTGCAGTTCCTTCACAGTTGCCAGAAATCATTTCCAGCACACGATTTTCTTTGTCGTTGAATGCAACATACGTGACCATTGGGGGAGCGATAGCAAGCAAGAGAGTTAGATATCGAGAGTCATAGATAGATAGATAGATAGATACATGGATGGATGGACGGCAAGGCAAGCACCTGATTGACAGTGGTCCGTGATCTGCTGTTATGCTACTATGCTACTGACCATTGGGGGAGCGATAGCAAGCAAGAGAGTTAGATATCGAGAGTCATAGATAGATAGATAGATGGATGGATGGACGGCAAGGCAAGCATCTGATTGCAAGATAGGCTTATCGTAAAGCCATCAGAGGACGTAATGAACCGGAAAGCCAACTGGACAGATGCCGGTTTGTAAAGAAGAACCAGAACCCAAAGGACACGCGCTACGCGCACCTAACGGCCAACGTCCAATTCCCATTGCCGCCCCTGGACAGTCGCAACAGGGAGCTTGTTGCTCCCGTCAACCTTACGTTTTCACCTCTGTGTGCTTCCTTTGTTGCAGCCTGCATCCAGATTTTGTTTTGTTTTGTTTTGTTTTGTTTTGTTTTGTTTTGTTTTGTTTTGTTTTGTTTTGTTTTGTTTTGTTTTGTTTTGTTTTGTTTTGTTTTGTTTTGTTTTGTTTTGTTTTGTTTTGTTTTGTTTTGTTTTGTTCCTTACGCCTGGGTGAAGGTACTGGGGAGTGGGAGAGTCCTAACACCGTGGCTTAGTTGGTCAAAGCGCCTGTCTTGTAAATAGCAAACCCTGGGTTCGACTCCCAGCAGTGCCTTGGTTTATGTTGGCCTAGGCAATGGAAAGGAAGTTTCTAAACCCTCGATACATTTTTGCAAGATGGCCGTCCGCAGCAAGCAGCTTAAGGTTACTGTAGCCGCAGTCTGGCAAACTGACCGCCAGAAGTAGAAACAATAACAAGGGGCGGGGGGAAAAGTGGGCCGTCCCTGGGTGGATTCGAACCACCATCCTTTCGGTTAACAGCCGAACGCGCTGACCGATTGCGCCACAGAGACAGACGGAGGTGTTGCGGTTGCTGCAGTCGTGCAGTTCCTTCACAGTTGCCAGAAATCATTTCCAGCACACGATTTTCTTTGTCGTTGAATGCAACATACGTGACCATTGGGGGAGCGATAGCAAGCAAGAGAGTTAGATATCGAGAGTCATAGATAGATAGATAGATAGATACATGGATGGATGGACGGCAAGGCAAGCACCTGATTGACAGTGGTCCGTGATCTGCTGTTATGCTACTATGCTACTGACCATTGGGGGAGCGATAGCAAGCAAGAGAGTTAGATATCGAGAGTCATAGATAGATAGATAGATAGATAGATAGATAGATAGATAGATAGATGGATGGATGGACGGCAAGGCAAGCATCTGATTGCAAGATAGGCTTATCGTAAAGCCATCAGAGGACGTAATGAACCGGAAAGCCAACTGGACAGATGCCGGTTTGTAAAGAAGAACCAGAACCCAAAGGACACGCGCTACGCGCACCTAACGGCCAACGTCCAATTCCCATTGCCGCCCCTGGACAGTCGCAACAGGGAGCTTGTTGCTCCCGTCAACCTTACGTTTTCACCTCTGTGTGCTTCCTTTGTTGCAGCCTGCATCCAGATTTTGTTTTGTTTTGTTTTGTTTTGTTTTGTTTTGTTTTGTTTTGTTTTGTTTTGTTTTGTTTTGTTTTGTTTTGTTTTGTTTTGTTTTGTTTTGTTTTGTTTTGTTCCTTACGCCTGGGTGAAGGTACTGGGGAGTGGGAGAGTCCTGACACCGTGGCTTAGTTGGTCAAAGCGCCTGTCTTGTAAATAGCAAACCCTGGGTTCGACTCCCAGCAGTGCCTTGGTTTATGTTGGCCTAGGCAATGGAAAGGAAGTTTCTAAACCCTCGATACATTTTTGCAAGATGGCCGTCCGCAGCAAGCAGCTTAAGGTTACTGTAGCCGCAGTCTGGCAAACTGACCGCCAGAAGTAGAAACAATAACAAGGGGCGGGGGGAAAAGTGGGCCGTCCCTGGGTGGATTCGAACCACCATCCTTTCGGTTAACAGCCGAACGCGCTGACCGATTGCGCCACAGAGACAGACGGAGGTGTTGCGGTTGCTGCAGTCGTGCAGTACCTTCACAGTTGCCAGAAATCATTTCCAGCACACGATTTTCTTTGTCGTTGAATGCAACATACGTGACCATTGGGGGAGCGATAGCAAGCAAGAGAGTTAGATATCGAGAGTCATAGATAGATAGATAGATAGATACATGGATGGATGGACGGCAAGGCAAGCACCTGATTGACATTGGTCCGTGATCTGCTGTTATGCTACTATGCTACTGACCATTGGGGGAGCGATAGCAAGCAAGAGAGTTAGATATCGAGAGTCATAGATAGATAGATAGATAGATAGATGGATGGATGGACGGCAAGGCAAGCATCTGATTGCAAGATAGGCTTATCGTAAAGCCATCAGAGGACGTAATGAACCGGAAAGCCAACTGGACAGATGCCGGTTTGTAAAGAAGAACCAGAACCCAAAGGACACGCGCTACGCGCACCTAACGGCCAACGTCCAATTCCCATTGCCGCCCCTGGACAGTCGCAACAGGGAGCTTGTTGCTCCCGTCAACCTTACGTTTTCACCTCTGTGTGCTTCCTTTGTTGCAGCCTGCATCCAGATTTTGTTTTGTTTTGTTTTGTTTTGTTTTGTTTTGTTTTGTTTTGTTTTGTTTTGTTTTGTTTTGTTTTGTTTTGTTTTGTTTTGTTTTGTTTTGTTTTGTTTTGTTTTGTTTTGTTTTGTTTTGTTTTGTTCCTTACGCCTGGGTGAAGGTACTGGGGAGTGGGAGAGTCCTGACACCGTGGCTTAGTTGGTCAAAGCGCCTGTCTTGTAAATAGCAAACCCTGGGTTCGACTCCCAGCAGTGCCTTGGTTTATGTTGGCCTAGGCAATGGAAAGGAAGTTTCTAAACCCTCGATACATTTTTGCAAGATGGCCGTCCGCAGCAAGCAGCTTAAGGTTACTGTAGCCGCAGTCTGGCAAACTGACCGCCAGAAGTAGAAACAATAACAAGGGGCGGGGGGAAAAGTGGGCCGTCCCTGGGTGGATTCGAACCACCATACTTTCGGTTAACAGCCGAACGCGCTGACCGATTGCGCCACAGAGACAGACGGAGGTGTTGCGGTTGCTGCAGTCGTGCAGTTCCTTCACAGTTGCCAGAAATCATTTCCAGCACACGATTTTCTTTGTCGTTGAATGCAACATACGTGACCATTGGGGGAGCGATAGCAAGCAAGAGAGTTAGATATCGAGAGTCATAGATAGATAGATAGATAGATACATGGATGGATGGACGGCAAGGCAAGCACCTGATTGACAGTGGTCCGTGATCTGCTGTTATGCTACTATGCTACTGACCATTGGGGGAGCGATAGCAAGCAAGAGAGTTAGATATCGAGAGTCATAGATAGATAGATAGATGGATGGATGGACGGCAAGGCAAGCATCTGATTGCAAGATAGGCTTATCGTAAAGCCATCAGAGGACGTAATGAACCGGAAAGCCAACTGGACAGATGCCGGTTTGTAAAGAAGAACCAGAACCCAAAGGACACGCGCTACGCGCACCTAACGGCCAACGTCCAATTCCCATTGCCGCCCCTGGACAGTCGCAACAGGGAGCTTGTTGCTCCCGTCAACCTTACGTTTTCACCTCTGTGTGCTTCCTTTGTTGCAGCCTGCATCCAGATTTTGTTTTGTTTTGTTTTGTTTTGTTTTGTTTTGTTTTGTTTTGTTTTGTTTTGTTTTGTTTTGTTTTGTTTTGTTTTGTTTTGTTTTGTTTTGTTTTGTTTTGTTTTGTTTTGTTTTGTTTTGTTCCTTACGCCTGGGTGAAGGTACTGGGGAGTGGGAGAGTCCTAACACCGTGGCTTAGTTGGTCAAAGCGCCTGTCTTGTAAATAGCAAACCCTGGGTTCGACTCCCAGCAGTGCCTTGGTTTATGTTGGCCTAGGCAATGGAAAGGAAGTTTCTAAACCCTCGATACATTTTTGCAAGATGGCCGTCCGCAGCAAGCAGCTTAAGGTTACTGTAGCCGCAGTCTGGCAAACTGACCGCCAGAAGTAGAAACAATAACAAGGGGCGGGGGGAAAAGTGGGCCGTCCCTGGGTGGATTCGAACCACCATCCTTTCGGTTAACAGCCGAACGCGCTGACCGATTGCGCCACAGAGACAGACGGAGGTGTTGCGGTTGCTGCAGTCGTGCAGTTCCTTCACAGTTGCCAGAAATCATTTCCAGCACACGATTTTCTTTGTCGTTGAATGCAACATACGTGACCATTGGGGGAGCGATAGCAAGCAAGAGAGTTAGATATCGAGAGTCATAGATAGATAGATAGATAGATACATGGATGGATGGACGGCAAGGCAAGCACCTGATTGACAGTGGTCCGTGATCTGCTGTTATGCTACTATGCTACTGACCATTGGGGGAGCGATAGCAAGCAAGAGAGTTAGATATCGAGAGTCATAGATAGATAGATAGATAGATGGATGGATGGACGGCAAGGCAAGCATCTGATTGCAAGATAGGCTTATCGTAAAGCCATCAGAGGACGTAATGAACCGGAAAGCCAACTGGACAGATGCCGGTTTGTAAAGAAGAACCAGAACCCAAAGGACACGCGCTACGCGCACCTAACGGCCAACGTCCAATTCCCATTGCCGCCCCTGGACAGTCGCAACAGGGAGCTTGTTGCTCCCGTCAACCTTACGTTTTCACCTCTGTGTGCTTCCTTTGTTGCAGCCTGCATCCAGATTTTGTTTTGTTTTGTTTTGTTTTGTTTTGTTTTGTTTTGTTTTGTTTTGTTTTGTTTTGTTTTGTTTTGTTTTGTTTTGTTTTGTTTTGTTTTGTTTTGTTTTGTTTTGTTCCTTACGCCTGGGTGAAGGTACTGGGGAGTGGGAGAGTCCTGACACCGTGGCTTAGTTGGTCAAAGCGCCTGTCTTGTAAATAGCAAACCCTGGGTTCGACTCCCAGCAGTGCCTTGGTTTATGTTGGCCTAGGCAATGGAAAGGAAGTTTCTAAACCCTCGATACATTTTTGCAAGATGGCCGTCCGCAGCAAGCAGCTTAAGGTTACTGTAGCCGCAGTCTGGCAAACTGACCGCCAGAAGTAGAAACAATAACAAGGGGCGGGGGGAAAAGTGGGCCGTCCCTGGGTGGATTCGAACCACCATCCTTTCGGTTAACAGCCGAACGCGCTGACCGATTGCGCCACAGAGACAGACGGAGGTGTTGCGGTTGCTGCAGTCGTGCAGTTCCTTCACAGTTGCCAGAAATCATTTCCAGCACACGATTTTCTTTGTCGTTGAATGCAACATACGTGACCATTGGGGGAGCGATAGCAAGCAAGAGAGTTAGATATCGAGAGTCATAGATAGATAGATAGATAGATACATGGATGGATGGACGGCAAGGCAAGCACCTGATTGACAGTGGTCCGTGATCTGCTGTTATGCTACTATGCTACTGACCATTGGGGGAGCGATAGCAAGCAAGAGAGTTAGATATCGAGAGTCATAGATAGATAGATAGATAGATGGATGGATGGACGGCAAGGCAAGCATCTGATTGCAAGATAGGCTTATCGTAAAGCCATCAGAGGACGTAATGAACCGGAAAGCCAACTGGACAGATGCCGGTTTGTAAAGAAGAACCAGAACCCAAAGGACACGCGCTACGCGCACCTAACGGCCAACGTCCAATTCCCATTGCCGCCCCTGGACAGTCGCAACAGGGAGCTTGTTGCTCCCGTCAACCTTACGTTTTCACCTCTGTGTGCTTCCTTTGTTGCAGCCTGCATCCAGATTTTGTTTTGTTTTGTTTTGTTTTGTTTTGTTTTGTTTTGTTTTGTTTTGTTTTGTTTTGTTTTGTTTTGTTTTGTTTTGTTTTGTTTTGTTTTGTTTTGTTTTGTTTTGTTTTGTTTTGTTTTGTTTTGTTTTGTTCCTTACGCCTGGGTGAAGGTACTGGGGAGTGGGAGAGTCCTGACACCGTGGCTTAGTTGGTCAAAGCGCCTGTCTTGTAAATAGCAAACCCTGGGTTCGACTCCCAGCAGTGCCTTGGTTTATGTTGGCCTAGGCAATGGAAAGGAAGTTTCTAAACCCTCGATACATTTTTGCAAGATGGCCGTCCGCAGCAAGCAGCTTAAGGTTACTGTAGCCGCAGTCTGGCAAACTGACCGCCAGAAGTAGAAACAATAACAAGGGGCGGGGGGAAAAGTGGGCCGTCCCTGGGTGGATTCGAACCACCATCCTTTCGGTTAACAGCCGAACGCGCTGACCGATTGCGCCACAGAGACAGACGGAGGTGTTGCGGTTGCTGCAGTCGTGCAGTTCCTTCACAGTTGCCAGAAATCATTTCCAGCACACGATTTTCTTTGTCGTTGAATGCAACATACGTGACCATTGGGGGAGCGATAGCAAGCAAGAGAGTTAGATATCGAGAGTCATAGATAGATAGATAGATAGATACATGGATGGATGGACGGCAAGGCAAGCACCTGATTGACAGTGGTCCGTGATCTGCTGTTATGCTACTATGCTACTGACCATTGGGGGAGCGATAGCAAGCAAGAGAGTTAGATATCGAGAGTCATAGATAGATAGATGGATGGATGGACGGCAAGGCAAGCATCTGATTGCAAGATAGGCTTATCGTAAAGCCATCAGAGGACGTAATGAACCGGAAAGCCAACTGGACAGATGCCGGTTTGTAAAGAAGAACCAGAACCCAAAGGACACGCGCTACGCGCACCTAACGGCCAACGTCCAATTCCCATTGCCGCCCCTGGACAGTCGCAACAGGGAGCTTGTTGCTCCCGTCAACCTTACGTTTTCACCTCTGTGTGCTTCCTTTGTTGCAGCCTGCATCCAGATTTTGTTTTGTTTTGTTTTGTTTTGTTTTGTTTTGTTTTGTTTTGTTTTGTTTTGTTTTGTTTTGTTTTGTTTTGTTTTGTTTTGTTTTGTTTTGTTTTGTTTTGTTCCTTACGCCTGGGTGAAGGTACTGGGGAGTGGGAGAGTCCTAACACCGTGGCTTAGTTGGTCAAAGCGCCTGTCTTGTAAATAGCAAACCCTGGGTTCGACTCCCAGCAGTGCCTTGGTTTATGTTGGCCTAGGCAATGGAAAGGAAGTTTCTAAACCCTCGATACATTTTTGCAAGATGGCCGTCCGCAGCAAGCAGCTTAAGGTTACTGTAGCCGCAGTCTGGCAAACTGACCGCCAGAAGTAGAAACAATAACAAGGGGCGGGGGGAAAAGTGGGCCGTCCCTGGGTGGATTCGAACCACCATCCTTTCGGTTAACAGCCGAACGCGCTGACCGATTGCGCCACAGAGACAGACGGAGGTGTTGCGGTTGCTGCAGTCGTGCAGTTCCTTCACAGTTGCCAGAAATCATTTCCAGCACACGATTTTCTTTGTCGTTGAATGCAACATACGTGACCATTGGGGGAGCGATAGCAAGCAAGAGAGTTAGATATCGAGAGTCATAGATAGATAGATAGATAGATACATGGATGGATGGACGGCAAGGCAAGCACCTGATTGACAGTGGTCCGTGATCTGCTGTTATGCTACTATGCTACTGACCATTGGGGGAGCGATAGCAAGCAAGAGAGTTAGATATCGAGAGTCATAGATAGATAGATAGATAGATAGATAGATAGATAGATAGATAGATGGATGGATGGACGGCAAGGCAAGCATCTGATTGCAAGATAGGCTTATCGTAAAGCCATCAGAGGACGTAATGAACCGGAAAGCCAACTGGACAGATGCCGGTTTGTAAAGAAGAACCAGAACCCAAAGGACACGCGCTACGCGCACCTAACGGCCAACGTCCAATTCCCATTGCCGCCCCTGGACAGTCGCAACAGGGAGCTTGTTGCTCCCGTCAACCTTACGTTTTCACCTCTGTGTGCTTCCTTTGTTGCAGCCTGCATCCAGATTTTGTTTTGTTTTGTTTTGTTTTGTTTTGTTTTGTTTTGTTTTGTTTTGTTTTGTTTTGTTTTGTTTTGTTTTGTTTTGTTTTGTTTTGTTTTGTTTTGTTTTGTTTTGTTTTGTTTTGTTTTGTTCCTTACGCCTGGGTGAAGGTACTGGGGAGTGGGAGAGTCCTGACACCGTGGCTTAGTTGGTCAAAGCGCCTGTCTTGTAAATAGCAAACCCTGGGTTCGACTCCCAGCAGTGCCTTGGTTTATGTTGGCCTAGGCAATGGAAAGGAAGTTTCTAAACCCTCGATACATTTTTGCAAGATGGCCGTCCGCAGCAAGCAGCTTAAGGTTACTGTAGCCGCAGTCTGGCAAACTGACCGCCAGAAGTAGAAACAATAACAAGGGGCGGGGGGAAAAGTGGGCCGTCCCTGGGTGGATTCGAACCACCATCCTTTCGGTTAACAGCCGAACGCGCTGACCGATTGCGCCACAGAGACAGACGGAGGTGTTGCGGTTGCTGCAGTCGTGCAGTTCCTTCACAGTTGCCAGAAATCATTTCCAGCACACGATTTTCTTTGTCGTTGAATGCAACATACGTGACCATTGGGGGAGCGATAGCAAGCAAGAGAGTTAGATATCGAGAGTCATAGATAGATAGATAGATAGATACATGGATGGATGGACGGCAAGGCAAGCACCTGATTGACATTGGTCCGTGATCTGCTGTTATGCTACTATGCTACTGACCATTGGGGGAGCGATAGCAAGCAAGAGAGTTAGATATCGAGAGTCATAGATAGATAGATAGATAGATAGATGGATGGATGGACGGCAAGGCAAGCATCTGATTGCAAGATAGGCTTATCGTAAAGCCATCAGAGGACGTAATGAACCGGAAAGCCAACTGGACAGATGCCGGTTTGTAAAGAAGAACCAGAACCCAAAGGACACGCGCTACGCGCACCTAACGGCCAACGTCCAATTCCCATTGCCGCCCCTGGACAGTCGCAACAGGGAGCTTGTTGCTCCCGTCAACCTTACGTTTTCACCTCTGTGTGCTTCCTTTGTTGCAGCCTGCATCCAGATTTTGTTTTGTTTTGTTTTGTTTTGTTTTGTTTTGTTTTGTTTTGTTTTGTTTTGTTTTGTTTTGTTTTGTTTTGTTTTGTTTTGTTTTGTTTTGTTTTGTTTTGTTTTGTTTTGTTTTGTTTTGTTCCTTACGCCTGGGTGAAGGTACTGGGGAGTGGGAGAGTCCTGACACCGTGGCTTAGTTGGTCAAAGCGCCTGTCTTGTAAATAGCAAACCCTGGGTTCGACTCCCAGCAGTGCCTTGGTTTATGTTGGCCTAGGCAATGGAAAGGAAGTTTCTAAACCCTCGATACATTTTTGCAAGATGGCTGTCCGCAGCAAGCAGCTTAAGGTTACTGTAGCCGCAGTCTGGCAAACTGACCGCCAGAAGTAGAAACAATAACAAGGGGCGGGGGGAAAAGTGGGCCGTCCCTGGGTGGATTCGAACCACCATCCTTTCGGTTAACAGCCGAACGCGCTGACCGATTGCGCCACAGAGACAGACGGAGGTGTTGCGGTTGCTGCAGTCGTGCAGTTCCTTCACAGTTGCCAGAAATCATTTCCAGCACACGATTTTCTTTGTCGTTGAATGCAACATACGTGACCATTGGGGGAGCGATAGCAAGCAAGAGAGTTAGATATCGAGAGTCATAGATAGATAGATAGATAGATACATGGATGGATGGACGGCAAGGCAAGCACCTGATTGACAGTGGTCCGTGATCTGCTGTTATGCTACTATGCTACTGACCATTGGGGGAGCGATAGCAAGCAAGAGAGTTAGATATCGAGAGTCATAGATAGATAGATAGATAGATAGATAGATAGATAGATAGATAGATAGATAGATAGATGGATGGATGGACGGCAAGGCAAGCATCTGATTGCAAGATAGGCTTATCGTAAAGCCATCAGAGGACGTAATGAACCGGAAAGCCAACTGGACAGATGCCGGTTTGTAAAGAAGAACCAGAACCCAAAGGACACGCGCTACGCGCACCTAACGGCCAACGTCCAATTCCCATTGCCGCCCCTGGACAGTCGCAACAGGGAGCTTGTTGCTCCCGTCAACCTTACGTTTTCACCTCTGTGTGCTTCCTTTGTTGCAGCCTGCATCCAGATTTTGTTTTGTTTTGTTTTGTTTTGTTTTGTTTTGTTTTGTTTTGTTTTGTTTTGTTTTGTTTTGTTTTGTTTTGTTTTGTTTTGTTTTGTTTTGTTTTGTTTTGTTTTGTTTTGTTCCTTACGCCTGGGTGAAGGTACTGGGGAGTGGGAGAGTCCTGACACCGTGGCTTAGTTGGTCAAAGCGCCTGTCTTGTAAATAGCAAACCCTGGGTTCGACTCCCAGCAGTGCCTTGGTTTATGTTGGCCTAGGCAATGGAAAGGAAGTTTCTAAACCCTCGATACATTTTTGCAAGATGGCCGTCCGCAGCAAGCAGCTTAAGGTTACTGTAGCCGCAGTCTGGCAAACTGACCGCCAGAAGTAGAAACAATAACAAGGGGCGGGGGGAAAAGTGGGCCGTCCCTGGGTGGATTCGAACCACCATCCTTTCGGTTAACAGCCGAACGCGCTGACCGATTGCGCCACAGAGACAGACGGAGGTGTTGCGGTTGCTGCAGTCGTGCAGTTCCTTCACAGTTGCCAGAAATCATTTCCAGCACACGATTTTCTTTGTCGTTGAATGCAACATACGTGACCATTGGGGGAGCGATAGCAAGCAAGAGAGTTAGATATCGAGAGTCATAGATAGATAGATAGATAGATACATGGATGGATGGACGGCAAGGCAAGCACCTGATTGACAGTGGTCCGTGATCTGCTGTTATGCTACTATGCTACTGACCATTGGGGGAGCGATAGCAAGCAAGAGAGTTAGATATCGAGAGTCATAGATAGATAGATAGATAGATAGATGGATGGATGGACGGCAAGGCAAGCATCTGATTGCAAGATAGGCTTATCGTAAAGCCATCAGAGGACGTAATGAACCGGAAAGCCAACTGGACAGATGCCGGTTTGTAAAGAAGAACCAGAACCCAAAGGACACGCGCTACGCGCACCTAACGGCCAACGTCCAATTCCCATTGCCGCCCCTGGACAGTCGCAACAGGGAGCTTGTTGCTCCCGTCAACCTTACGTTTTCACCTCTGTGTGCTTCCTTTGTTGCAGCCTGCATCCAGATTTTGTTTTGTTTTGTTTTGTTTTGTTTTGTTTTGTTTTGTTTTGTTTTGTTTTGTTTTGTTTTGTTTTGTTTTGTTTTGTTTTGTTTTGTTTTGTTCCTTACGCCTGGGTGAAGGTACTGGGGAGTGGGAGAGTCCTGACACCGTGGCTTAGTTGGTCAAAGCGCCTGTCTTGTAAATAGCAAACCCTGGGTTCGACTCCCAGCAGTGCCTTGGTTTATGTTGGCCTAGGCAATGGAAAGGAAGTTTCTAAACCCTCGATACATTTTTGCAAGATGGCCGTCCGCAGCAAGCAGCTTAAGGTTACTGTAGCCGCAGTCTGGCAAACTGACCGCCAGAAGTAGAAACAATAACAAGGGGCGGGGGGAAAAGTGGGCCGTCCCTGGGTGGATTCGAACCATCATCCTTTCGGTTAACAGCCGAACGCGCTGACCGATTGCGCCACAGAGACAGACGGAGGTGTTGCGGTTGCTGCAGTCGTGCAGTTCCTTCACAGTTGCCAGAAATCATTTCCAGCACACGATTTTCTTTGTCGTTGAATGCAACATACGTGACCATTGGGGGAGCGATAGCAAGCAAGAGAGTTAGATATCGAGAGTCATAGATAGATAGATAGATAGATACATGGATGGATGGACGGCAAGGCAAGCACCTGATTGACAGTGGTCCGTGATCTGCTGTTATGCTACTATGCTACTGACCATTGGGGGAGCGATAGCAAGCAAGAGAGTTAGATATCGAGAGTCATAGATAGATAGATAGATAGATAGATGGATGGATGGACGGCAAGGCAAGCATCTGATTGCAAGATAGGCTTATCGTAAAGCCATCAGAGGACGTAATGAACCGGAAAGCCAACTGGACAGATGCCGGTTTGTAAAGAAGAACCAGAACCCAAAGGACACGCGCTACGCGCACCTAACGGCCAACGTCCAATTCCCATTGCCGCCCCTGGACAGTCGCAACAGGGAGCTTGTTGCTCCCGTCAACCTTACGTTTTCACCTCTGTGTGCTTCCTTTGTTGCAGCCTGCATCCAGATTTTGTTTTGTTTTGTTTTGTTTTGTTTTGTTTTGTTTTGTTTTGTTTTGTTTTGTTTTGTTTTGTTTTGTTTTGTTTTGTTTTGTTTTGTTTTGTTCCTTACGCCTGGGTGAAGGTACTGGGGAGTGGGAGAGTCCTGACACCGTGGCTTAGTTGGTCAAAGCGCCTGTCTTGTAAATAGCAAACCCTGGGTTCGACTCCCAGCAGTGCCTTGGTTTATGTTGGCCTAGGCAATGGAAAGGAAGTTTCTAAACCCTCGATACATTTTTGCAAGATGGCCGTCCGCAGCAAGCAGCTTAAGGTTACTGTAGCCGCAGTCTGGCAAACTGACCGCCAGAAGTAGAAACAATAACAAGGGGCGGGGGGAAAAGTGGGCCGTCCCTGGGTGGATTCGAACCACCATCCTTTCGGTTAACAGCCGAACGCGCTGACCGATTGCGCCACAGAGACAGACGGAGGTGTTGCGGTTGCTGCAGTCGTGCAGTTCCTTCACAGTTGCCAGAAATCATTTCCAGCACACGATTTTCTTTGTCGTTGAATGCAACATACGTGACCATTGGGGGAGCGATAGCAAGCAAGAGAGTTAGATATCGAGAGTCATAGATAGATAGATAGATAGATACATGGATGGATGGACGGCAAGGCAAGCACCTGATTGACAGTGGTCCGTGATCTGCTGTTATGCTACTATGCTACTGACCATTGGGGGAGCGATAGCAAGCAAGAGAGTTAGATATCGAGAGTCATAGATAGATAGATAGATAGATAGATGGATGGATGGACGGCAAGGCAAGCATCTGATTGCAAGATAGGCTTATCGTAAAGCCATCAGAGGACGTAATGAACCGGAAAGCCAACTGGACAGATGCCGGTTTGTAAAGAAGAACCAGAACCCAAAGGACACGCGCTACGCGCACCTAACGGCCAACGTCCAATTCCCATTGCCGCCCCTGGACAGTCGCAACAGGGAGCTTGTTGCTCCCGTCAACCTTACGTTTTCACCTCTGTGTGCTTCCTTTGTTGCAGCCTGCATCCAGATTTTGTTTTGTTTTGTTTTGTTTTGTTTTGTTTTGTTTTGTTTTGTTTTGTTTTGTTTTGTTTTGTTTTGTTTTGTTTTGTTTTGTTTTGTTTTGTTTTGTTTTGTTTTGTTTTGTTTTGTTTTGTTCCTTACGCCTGGGTGAAGGTACTGGGGAGTGGGAGAGTCCTGACACCGTGGCTTAGTTGGTCAAAGCGCCTGTCTTGTAAATAGCAAACCCTGGGTTCGACTCCCAGCAGTGCCTTGGTTTATGTTGGCCTAGGCAATGGAAAGGAAGTTTCTAAACCCTCGATACATTTTTGCAAGATGGCCGTCCGCAGCAAGCAGCTTAAGGTTACTGTAGCCGCAGTCTGGCAAACTGACCGCCAGAAGTAGAAACAATAACAAGGGGCGGGGGGAAAAGTGGGCCGTCCCTGGGTGGATTCGAACCACCATCCTTTCGGTTAACAGCCGAACGCGCTGACCGATTGCGCCACAGAGACAGACGGAGGTGTTGCGGTTGCTGCAGTCGTGCAGTTCCTTCACAGTTGCCAGAAATCATTTCCAGCACACGATTTTCTTTGTCGTTGAATGCAACATACGTGACCATTGGGGGAGCGATAGCAAGCAAGAGAGTTAGATATCGAGAGTCATAGATAGATAGATAGATAGATACATGGATGGATGGACGGCAAGGCAAGCACCTGATTGACAGTGGTCCGTGATCTGCTGTTATGCTACTATGCTACTGACCATTGGGGGAGCGATAGCAAGCAAGAGAGTTAGATATTGAGAGTCATAGATAGATAGATAGATAGATAGATGGATGGATGGACGGCAAGGCAAGCATCTGATTGCAAGATAGGCTTATCGTAAAGCCATCAGAGGACGTAATGAACCGGAAAGCCAACTGGACAGATGCCGGTTTGTAAAGAAGAACCAGAACCCAAAGGACACGCGCTACGCGCACCTAACGGCCAACGTCCAATTCCCATTGCCGCCCCTGGACAGTCGCAACAGGGAGCTTGTTGCTCCCGTCAACCTTACGTTTTCACCTCTGTGTGCTTCCTTTGTTGCAGCCTGCATCCAGATTTTGTTTTGTTTTGTTTTGTTTTGTTTTGTTTTGTTTTGTTTTGTTTTGTTTTGTTTTGTTTTGTTTTGTTTTGTTTTGTTCCTTACGCCTGGGTGAAGGTACTGGGGAGTGGGAGAGTCCTGACACCGTGGCTTAGTTGGTCAAAGCGCCTGTCTTGTAAATAGCAAACCCTGGGTTCGACTCCCAGCAGTGCCTTGGTTTATGTTGGCCTAGGCAATGGAAAGGAAGTTTCTAAACCCTCGATACATTTTTGCAAGATGGCCGTCCGCAGCAAGCAGCTTAAGGTTACTGTAGCCGCAGTCTGGCAAACTGACCGCCAGAAGTAGAAACAATAACAAGGGGCGGGGGGAAAAGTGGGCCGTGCCTGGGTGGATTCGAACCACCATCCTTTCGGTTAACAGCCGAACGCACTGACCGATTGCGCCACAGAGACAGACGGAGGTGTTGCGGTTGCTGCAGTCGTGCAGTTCCTTCACAGTTGCCAGAAATCATTTCCAGCACACGATTTTCTTTGTCGTTGAATGCAACATACGTGACCATTGGGGGAGCGATAGCAAGCAAGAGAGTTAGATATCGAGAGTCATAGATAGATAGATAGATAGATACATGGATGGATGGACGGCAAGGCAAGCACCTGATTGACAGTGGTCCGTGATCTGCTGTTATGCTACTATGCTACTGACCATTGGGGGAGCGATAGCAAGCAAGAGAGTTAGATATCGAGAGTCATAGATAGATAGATAGATAGATAGATGGATGGATGGACGGCAAGGCAAGCATCTGATTGCAAGATAGGCTTATCGTAAAGCCATCAGAGGACGTAATGAACCGGAAAGCCAACTGGACAGATGCCGGTTTGTAAAGAAGAACCAGAACCCAAAGGACACGCGCTACGCGCACCTAACGGCCAACGTCCAATTCCCATTGCCGCCCCTGGACAGTCGCAACAGGGAGCTTGTTGCTCCCGTCAACCTTACGTTTTCACCTCTGTGTGCTTCCTTTGTTGCAGCCTGCATCCAGATTTTGTTTTGTTTTGTTTTGTTTTGTTTTGTTTTGTTTTGTTTTGTTTTGTTTTGTTTTGTTTTGTTTTGTTTTGTTTTGTTTTGTTTTGTTTTGTTTTGTTTTGTTTTGTTCCTTACGCCTGGGTGAAGGTACTGGGGAGTGGGAGAGTCCTGACACCGTGGCTTAGTTGGTCAAAGCGCCTGTCTTGTAAATAGCAAACCCTGGGTTCGACTCCCAGCAGTGCCTTGGTTTATGTTGGCCTAGGCAATGGAAAGGAAGTTTCTAAACCCTCGATACATTTTTGCAAGATGGCCGTCCGCAGCAAGCAGCTTAAGGTTACTGTAGCCGCAGTCTGGCAAACTGACCGCCAGAAGTAGAAACAATAACAAGGGGCGGGGGGAAAAGTGGGCCGTCCCTGGGTGGATTCGAACCACCATCCTTTCGGTTAACAGCCGAACGCGCTGACCGATTGCGCCACAGAGACAGACGGAGGTGTTGCGGTTGCTGCAGTCGTGCAGTTCCTTCACAGTTGCCAGAAATCATTTCCAGCACACGATTTTCTTTGTCGTTGAATGCAACATACGTGACCATTGGGGGAGCGATAGCAAGCAAGAGAGTTAGATATCGAGAGTCATAGATAGATAGATAGATAGATGGATGGATGGATGGACGGCAAGGCAAGCACCTGATTGACAGTGGTCCGTGATCTGCTGTTATGCTACTATGCTACTGACCATTGGGGGAGCGATAGCAAGCAAGAGAGTTAGATATCGAGAGTCATAGATAGATAGATAGATAGATGGATGGATGGATGGACGGCAAGGCAAGCATCTGATTGCAAGATAGGCTTATCGTAAAGCCATCAGAGGACGTAATGAACCGGAAAGCCAACTGGACAGATGCCGGTTTGTAAAGAAGAACCAGAACCCAAAGGACACGCGCTACGCGCACCTAACGGCCGACGTCCAATTCCCATTGCCGCCCCTGGACAGTCGCAACAGGGAGCTTGTTGCTCCCGTCAACCTTACGTTTTCACCTCTGTGTGCTTCCTTTGTTGCAGCCTGCATCCAGATTTTGTTTTGTTTTGTTTTGTTTTGTTTTGTGTTTTGTTTTGTTTTGTTTTGTTTTGTTTTGTTTTGTTTTGTTTTGTTTTGTTTTGTTTTGTTTTGTTTTGTTTTGTTTTGTTTTGTTTTGTTTTGTTTTGTTCCTTACGCCTGGGTGAAGGTACTGGGGAGTGGGAGAGTCCTGACACCGTGGCTTAGTTGGTCAAAGCGCCTGTCTTGTAAATAGCAAACCGTGGGTTCGACTCCCAGCAGTGCCTTGGTTTATGTTGGCCTAGGCAATGGAAAGGAAGTTTCTAAACCCTCGATACATTTTTGCAAGATGGCCGTCCGCAGCAAGCAGCTTAAGGTTACTGTAGCCGCAGTCTGGCAAACTGACCGCCAGAAGTAGAAACAATAACAAGGGGCGGGGGGAAAAGTGGGCCGTCCCTGGGTGGATTCAAACCACCATCCTTTCGGTTAACAGCCGAACGCGCTGACCGATTGTGCCACAGAGACAGAGGGAGGTGTTGCGGTTGCTGCAGTCATGCAGTTCCTTCACAGTTGCCAGAAATCATTTCCAGCACACGATTTTCTTTGTCGTTGAATGCAACATACGTGACCATTGGGGGAGCGATAGCAAGCAAGCGAGTTAGATATCGAGAGTCATAGATAGATAGATAGATAGATAGAAAGATGGATGGATGGATGGACGGCAAGGCAAGCACCTGATTGACAGTGGTCCGTGATCTGCTGTTATGCTACTATGCTACTGACCATTGGGGGAGCGATAGCAAGCAAGCGAGTTAGATATCGAGAGTCATAGATAGATAGATAGATAGATAGATAGATAGATAGAAAGATGGATGGATGGATGGACGGCAAGGCAAGCACCTGATTGACAGTGGTCCGTGATCTGCTGTTATGCTACTATGCTACTGACCATTGGGGGAGCGATAGCAAGCAAGAGAGTTAGATATCGAGAGTCATAGATAGATAGATAGATAGATACATGGATGGATGGACGGCAAGGCAAGCACCTGATTGACAGTGGTCCGTGATCTGCTGTTATGCTACTATGCTACTGACCATTGGGGGAGCGATAGCAAGCAAGAGAGTTAGATATCGAGAGTCATAGATAGATAGATAGATAGATAGATGGATGGATGGACGGCAAGGCAAGCATCTGATTGCAAGATAGGCTTATCGTAAAGCCATCAGAGGACGTAATGAACCGGAAAGCCAACTGGACAGATGCCGGTTTGTAAAGAAGAACCAGAACCCAAAGGACACGCGCTACGCGCACCTAACGGCCAACGTCCAATTCCCATTGCCGCCCCTGGACAGTCGCAACAGGGAGCTTGTTGCTCCCGTCAACCTTACGTTTTCACCTCTGTGTGCTTCCTTTGTTGCAGCCTGCATCCAGATTTTGTTTTGTTTTGTTTTGTTTTGTTTTGTTTTGTTTTGTTTTGTTTTGTTTTGTTTTGTTTTGTTTTGTTTTGTTTTGTTTTGTTTTGTTTTGTTTTGTTTTGTTTTGTTTTGTTCCTTACGCCTGGGTGAAGGTACTGGGGAGTGGGAGAGTCCTGACACCGTGGCTTAGTTGGTCAAAGCGCCTGTCTTGTAAATAGCAAACCCTGGGTTCGACTCCCAGCAGTGCCTTGGTTTATGTTGGCCTAGGCAATGGAAAGGAAGTTTCTAAACCCTCGATACATTTTTGCAAGATGGCCGTCCGCAGCAAGCAGCTTAAGGTTACTGTAGCCGCAGTCTGGCAAACTGACCGCCAGAAGTAGAAACAATAACAAGGGGCGGGGGGAAAAGTGGGCCGTCCCTGGGTGGATTCGAACCACCATCCTTTCGGTTAACAGCCGAACGCGCTGACCGATTGCGCCACAGAGACAGACGGAGGTGTTGCGGTTGCTGCAGTCGTGCAGTTCCTTCACAGTTGCCAGAAATCATTTCCAGCACACGATTTTCTTTGTCGTTGAATGCAACATACGTGACCATTGGGGGAGCGATAGCAAGCAAGAGAGTTAGATATCGAGAGTCATAGATAGATAGATAGATAGATGGATGGATGGATGGACGGCAAGGCAAGCACCTGATTGACAGTGGTCCGTGATCTGCTGTTATGCTACTATGCTACTGACCATTGGGGGAGCGATAGCAAGCAAGAGAGTTAGATATCGAGAGTCATAGATAGATAGATAGATAGATGGATGGATGGATGGACGGCAAGGCAAGCATCTGATTGCAAGATAGGCTTATCGTAAAGCCATCAGAGGACGTAATGAACCGGAAAGCCAACTGGACAGATGCCGGTTTGTAAAGAAGAACCAGAATCCAAAGGACACGCGCTACGCGCACCTAACGGCCGACGTCCAATTCCCATTGCCGCCCCTGGACAGTCGCAACAGGGAGCTTGTTGCTCCCGTCAACCTTACGTTTTCACCTCTGTGTGCTTCCTTTGTTGCAGCCTGCATCCAGATTTTGTTTTGTTTTGTTTTGTTTTGTTTTGTTTTGTTTTGTTTTGTTTTGTTTTGTTTTGTTTTGTTTTGTTTTGTTTTGTTTTGTTTTGTTTTGTTTTGTTTTGTTTTGTTTTGTTTTGTTTTGTTCCTTACGCCTGGGTGAAGGTACTGGGGAGTGGGAGAGTCCTGACACCGTGGCTTAGTTGGTCAAAGCGCCTGTCTTGTAAATAGCAAACCGTGGGTTCGACTCCCAGCAGTGCCTTGGTTTATGTTGGCCTAGGCAATGGAAAGGAAGTTTCTAAACCCTCGATACATTTTTGCAAGATGGCCGTCCGCAGCAAGCAGCTTAAGGTTACTGTAGCCGCAGTCTGGCAAACTGACCGCCAGAAGTAGAAACAATAACAAGGGGCGGGGGGAAAAGTGGGCCGTCCCTGGGTGGATTCGAACCACCATCCTTTCGGTTAACAGCCGAACGCGCTGACCGATTGCGCCACAGAGACAGACGGAGGTGTTGCGGTTGCTGCAGTCGTGCAGTTCCTTCACAGTTGCCAGAAATCATTTCCAGCACACGATTTTCTTTGTCGTTGAATGCAACATACGTGACCATTGGGGGAGCGATAGCAAGCAAGAGAGTTAGATATCGAGAGTCATAGATAGATAGATAGATAGATACATGGATGGATGGACGGCAAGGCAAGCACCTGATTGACAGTGGTCCGTGATCTGCTGTTATGCTACTATGCTACTGACCATTGGGGGAGCGATAGCAAGCAAGAGAGTTAGATATCGAGAGTCATAGATAGATAGATAGATAGATAGATAGATGGATGGATGGACGGCAAGGCAAGCATCTGATTGCAAGATAGGCTTATCGTAAAGCCATCAGAGGACGTAATGAACCGGAAAGCCAACTGGACAGATGCCGGTTTGTAAAGAAGAACCAGAACCCAAAGGACACGCGCTACGCGCACCTAACGGCCAACGTCCAATTCCCATTGCCGCCCCTGGACAGTCGCAACAGGGAGCTTGTTGCTCCCGTCAACCTTACGTTTTCACCTCTGTGTGCTTCCTTTGTTGCAGCCTGCATCCAGATTTTGTTTTGTTTTGTTTTGTTTTGTTTTGTTTTGTTTTGTTTTGTTTTGTTTTGTTTTGTTTTGTTTTGTTTTGTTTTGTTTTGTTTTGTTTTGTTTTGTTTTGTTTTGTTTTGTTTTGTTTTGTTTTGTTCCTTACGCCTGGGTGAAGGTACTGGGGAGTGGGAGAGTGCTGACACCGTGGCTTAGTTGGTCAAAGCACCTGTCTTGTAAATAGCAAACCGTGGGTTCGACTCCCAGCAGTGCCTTGGTTTATGTTGGCCTAGGCAATGGAAAGGAAGTTTCTAAACCCTCGATACATTTTTGCAAGATGGCCGTCCGCAGCAAGCAGCTTAAGGTTACTGTAGCCGCAGTCTGGCAAACTGACCGCCAGAAGTAGAAACAATAACAAGGGGCGGGGGGAAAAGTGGGCCGTCCCTGGGTGGATTCGAACCACAATCCTTTCGGTTAACAGCCGAACGCGCTGACCGATTGCGCCACAGAGACAGACGGAGGTGTTGCAGTTGCTGCAGTCGTGCAGTTCCTTCACAGTTGCCAGAAATCATTTCCAGCACACGATTTTCTTTGTCGTTGAATGCAACATACGTGACCATTGGGGGAGCGATAGCAAGCAAGAGAGTTAGATATCGAGAGTCATAGATAGATAGATAGATAGATACATGGATGGATGGACGGCAAGGCAAGCACCTGATTGACAGTGGTCCATGATCTGCTGTTATGCTACTATGCTACTGACCATTGGGGGAGCAATAGCAAGCAAGAGAGTTAGATATCGAGAGTCATAGATAGATAGATAGATAGATAGATGGATGGACGGCAAGGCAAGCATCTGATTGCAAGATAGGCTTATCGTAAAGCCATCAGAGGACGTAATGAACCGGAAAGCCAACTGGACAGATGCCGGTTTGTAAAGAAGAACCAGAACCCAAAGGACACGCGCTACGCGCACCTAACGGCCAACGTCCAATTCCCATTGCTGCCCCTGGACAGTCGCAACAGGGAGCTTGTTGCTCCCGTCAACCTTACGTTTTCACCTCTGTGTGCTTCCTTTGTTGCAGCCTGCATCCAGATTTTGTTTTGTTTTGTTTTGTTTTGTTTTGTTTTGTTTTGTTTTGTTTTGTTTTGTTTTGTTTTGTTTTGTTTTGTTTTGTTTTGTTTTGTTTTGTTTTGTTTTGTTTTGTTTTGTTTTGTTCCTTACGCCTGGGTGAAGGTACTGGGGAGTGGGAGAGTCCTGACACCGTGGCTTAGTTGGTCAAAGCGCCTGTCTTGTAAATAGCAAACCGTGGGTTCAACTCCCAGCAGTGCCTTGGTTTATGTTGGCCTAGGCAATGGAAAGGAAGTTTCTAAACCCTCGATACATTTTTGCAAGATGGCCGTCCGCAGCAAGCAGCTTAAGGTTACTGTAGCCGCAGTCTGGCAAACTGACCGCCAGAAGTAGAAACAATAACAAGGGGCGGGGGGAAAAGTGGGCCGTCCCTGGGTGGATTCGAACCACCATTCTTTCGGTTAACAGCCGAACGCGCTGACCGATTGCGCCACAGAGACAGAGGGAGGTGTTGCGGTTGCTGCAGTCATGCAGTTCCTTCACAGTTGCCAGAAATCATTTCCAGCACACGATTTTCTTTGTCGTTGAATGCAACATACGTGACCATTGGGGGAGCGATAGCAAGCAAGCGAGTTAGATATCGAGAGTCATAGATAGATAGATAGATAGATAGAAAGATGGATGGATGGATGGACGGCAAGGCAAGCACCTGATTGACAGTGGTCCGTGATCTGCTGTTATGCTACAATGCTACTGACCATTGGGGGAGCGATAGCAAGCAAGCGAGTTAGATATCGAGAGTCATAGATAGATAGATAGATAGATAGAAAGATGGATGGATGGATGGACGGCAAGGCAAGCACCTGATTGACAGTGGTCCGTGATCTGCTGTTATGCTACTATGCTACTGACCATTGGGGGAGCGATAGCAAGCAAGAGAGTTAGATATCGAGAGTCATAGATAGATAGATAGATAGATGGATGGATGGATGGACGGCAAGGCAAGCACCTGATTGACAGTGGTCCGTGATCTGCTGTTATGCTACTATGCTACTGACCATTGGGGGAGCGATAGCAAGCAAGAGAGTTAGATATCGAGAGTCATAGATAGATAGATAGATAGATAGATAGATGGATGGATGGACGGCAAGGCAAGCATCTGATTGCAAGATAGGCTTATCGTAAAGCCATCAGAGGACGTAATGAACCGGAAAGCCAACTGGACAGATGCCGGTTTGTAAAGAAGAACCAGAACCCAAAGGACACGCGCTACGCGCACCTAACGGCCAACGTCCAATTCCCATTGCCGCCCCTGGACAGTCGCAACAGGGAGCTTGTTGCTCCCGTCAACCTTACGTTTTCACCTCTGTGTGCTTCCTTTGTTGCAGCCTGCATCCAGATTTTGTTTTGTTTTGTTTTGTTTTGTTTTGTTTTGTTTTGTTTTGTTTTGTTTTGTTTTGTTTTGTTTTGTTTTGTTTTGTTTTGTTTTGTTGTTTTGTTTTGTTCCTTACGCCTGGGTGAAGGTACTGGGGAGTGGGAGAGTCCTGACACCGTGGCTTAGTTGGTCAAAGTGCCTGTCTTGTAAATAGAAAACCTTGGGTTCGACTCCCAGCAGTGCCTTGGTTTATGTTGGCCTAGGCAATGGAATGGAAGTTTCTAAACCCTCGATACATTTTTGCAAGATGGCCGTCCGCAGCAAGCAGCTTAAGGTTACTGTAGCCGCAGTCTGGCAAACTGACCGCCAGAAGTAGAAACAATAACAAGGGGCGGGGGGAAAAGTGGGCCGTCCCTGGGTGGATTCGAACCACCATCCTTTCGGTTAACAGCCGAACGCGCTGACCGATTGCGCCACAGAGACAGACGGAGGTGTTGCGGTTGCTGCAGTCGTGCAGTTCCTTCACAGTTGCCAGAAATCATTTCCAGCACACGATTTTCTTTGTCGTTGAATGCAACATACGTGACCATTGGGGGAGCGATAGCAAGCAAGAGAGTTAGATATCGAGAGTCATAGATAGATAGATAGATAGATACATGGATGGATGGACGGCAAGGCAAGCACCTGATTGACAGTGGTCCGTGATCTGCTGTTATGCTACTATGCTACTGACCAATGGGGGAGCGATAGCAAGCAAGCGAGTTAGATATCGAGAGTCATAGATAGATAGATAGATAGATAGAAAGATGGATGGATGGATGGACGGCAAGGCAAGCACCTGATTGACAGTGGTCCGTGATCTGCTGTTATGCTACTATGCTACTGACCATTGGGGGAGCGATAGCAAGCAAGAGAGTTAGATATCGAGAGTCATAGATAGATAGATAGATAGATGGATGGATGGACGGCAAGGCAAGCACCTGATTGACAGTGGTCCGTGATCTGCTGTTATGCTACTATGCTACTGACCATTGGGGGAGCGATAGCAAGCAAGAGAGTTAGATATCGAGAGTCATAGATAGATAGATAGATAGATAGATAGATGGATGGATGGACGGCAAGGCAAGCATCTGATTGCAAGATAGGCTTATCGTAAAGCCATCAGAGGACGTAATGAACCGGAAAGCCAACTGGACAGATGCCGGTTTGTAAAGAAGAACCAGAACCCAAAGGACACGCGCTACGCGCACCTAACGGCCGACGTCCAATTCCCATTGCCGCCCCTGGACAGTCGCAACAGGGAGCTTGTTGCTCCCGTCAACCTTACGTTTTCACCTCTGTGTGCTTCCTTTGTTGCAGCCTGCATCCAGATTTTGTTTTGTTTTGTTTTGTTTTGTTTTGTGTTTTGTTTTGTTTTGTTTTGTTTTGTTTTGTTTTGTTTTGTTTTGTTTTGTTTTGTTTTGTTTTGTTTTGTTTTGTTTTGTTCCTTACGCCTGGGTGAAGGTACTGGGGAGTGGGAGAGTCCTGACACCGTGGCTTAGTTGGTCAAAGCGCCTGTCTTGTAAATAGCAAACCGTGGGTTCGACTCCCAGCAGTGCCTTGGTTTATGTTGGCCTAGGCAATGGAAAGGAAGTTTCTAAACCCTCGATACATTTTTGCAAGATGGCCGTCCGCAGCAAGCAGCTTAAGGTTACTGTAGCCGCAGTCTGGCAAACTGACCGCCAGAAGTAGAAACAATAACAAGGGGCGGGGGGAAAAGTGGGCCGTCCCTGGGTGGATTCAAACCACCATCCTTTCGGTTAACAGCCGAACGCGCTGACCGATTGTGCCACAGAGACAGAGGGAGGTGTTGCGGTTGCTGCAGTCATGCAGTTCCTTCACAGTTGCCAGAAATCATTTCCAGCACACGATTTTCTTTGTCGTTGAATGCAACATACGTGACCATTGGGGGAGCGATAGCAAGCAAGCGAGTTAGATATCGAGAGTCATAGATAGATAGATAGATAGATAGAAAGATGGATGGATGGATGGACGGCAAGGCAAGCACCTGATTGACAGTGGTCCGTGATCTGCTGTTATGCTACTATGCTACTGACCATTGGGGGAGCGATAGCAAGCAAGCGAGTTAGATATCGAGAGTCATAGATAGATAGATAGATAGATAGATAGATAGAAAGATGGATGGATGGATGGACGGCAAGGCAAGCACCTGATTGACAGTGGTCCGTGATCTGCTGTTATGCTACTATGCTACTGACCATTGGGGGAGCGATAGCAAGCAAGAGAGTTAGATATCGAGAGTCATAGATAGATAGATAGATAGATGGATGGATGGATGGACGGCAAGGCAAGCACCTGATTGACAGTGGTCCGTGATCTGCTGTTATGCTACTATGCTACTGACCATTGGGGGAGCGATAGCAAGCAAGAGAGTTAGATATCGAGAGTCATAGATAGATAGATAGATAGATGGATGGATGGATGGACGGCAAGGCAAGCATCTGATTGCAAGATAGGCTTATCGTAAAGCCATCAGAGGACGTAATGAACCGGAAAGCCAACTGGACAGATGCCGGTTTGTAAAGAAGAACCAGAACCCAAAGGACACGCGCTACGCGCACCTAACGGCCGACGTCCAATTCCCATTGCCGCCCCTGGACAGTCGCAACAGGGAGCTTGTTGCTCCCGTCAACCTTACGTTTTCACCTCTGTGTGCTTCCTTTGTTGCAGCCTGCATCCAGATTTTGTTTTGTTTTGTTTTGTTTTGTTTTGTTTTGTTTTGTTTTGTTTTGTTTTGTTTTGTTTTGTTTTGTTTTGTTCCTTACGCCTGGGTGAAGGTACTGGGGAGTGGGAGAGTCCTGACACCGTGGCTTAGTTGGTCAAAGCGCCTGTCTTGTAAATAGCAAACCGTGGGTTCGACTCCCAGCAGTGCCTTGGTTTATGTTGGCCTAGGCAATGGAAAGGAAGTTTCTAAACCCTCGATACATTTTTGCAAGATGGCCGTCCGCAGCAAGCAGCTTAAGGTTACTGTAGCCGCAGTCTGGCAAACTGACCGCCAGAAGTAGAAACAATAACAAGGGGCGGGGGGAAAAGTGGGCCGTCCCTGGGTGGATTCGAACCACCATCCTTTCGGTTAACAGCCGAACGCGCTGACCGATTGCGCCACAGAGACAGACGGAGGTGTTGCGGTTGCTGCAGTCGTGCAGTTCCTTCACAGTTGCCAGAAATCATTTCCAGCACACGATTTTCTTTGTCGTTGAATGCAACATACGTGACCATTGGGGGAGCGATAGCAAGCAAGAGAGTTAGATATCGAGAGTCATAGATAGATAGATAGATAGATACATGGATGGATGGACGGCAAGGCAAGCACCTGATTGACAGTGGTCCGTGATCTGCTGTTATGCTACTATGCTACTGACCATTGGGGGAGCGATAGCAAGCAAGAGAGTTAGATATCGAGAGTCATAGATAGATAGATAGATAGATGGATGGATGGACGGCAAGGCAAGCATCTGATTGCAAGATAGGCTTATCGTAAAGCCATCAGAGGACGTAATGAACCGGAAAGCCAACTGGACAGATGCCGGTTTGTAAAGAAGAACCAGAACCCAAAGGACACGCGCTACGCGCACCTAACGGCCAACGTCCAATTCCCATTGCCGCCCCTGGACAGTCGCAACAGGGAGCTTGTTGCTCCCGTCAACCTTACGTTTTCACCTCTGTGTGCTTCCTTTGTTGCAGCCTGCATCCAGATTTTGTTTTGTTTTGTTTTGTTTTGTTTTGTTTTGTTTTGTTTTGTTTTGTTTTGTTTTGTTTTGTTTTGTTTTGTTTTGTTTTGTTTTGTTTTGTTTTGTTTTGTTTTGTTCCTTACGCCTGGGTGAAGGTACTGGGGAGTGGGAGAGTCCTGACACCGTGGCTTAGTTGGTCAAAGCACCTGTCTTGTAAATAGCAAACCGTGGGTTCGACTCCCAGCAGTGCCTTGGTTTATGTTGGCCTAGGCAATGGAAAGGAAGTTTCTAAACCCTCGATACATTTTTGCAAGATGGCCGTCCGCAGCAAGCAGCTTAAGGTTACTGTAGCCGCAGTCTGGCAAACTGACCGCCAGAAGTAGAAACAATAACAAGGGGCGGGGGGAAAAGTGGGCCGTCCCTGGGTGGATTCGAACCACAATCCTTTCGGTTAACAGCCGAACGCGCTGACCGATTGCGCCACAGAGACAGACGGAGGTGTTGCAGTTGCTGCAGTCGTGCAGTTCCTTCACAGTTGCCAGAAATCATTTCCAGCACACGATTTTCTTTGTCGTTGAATGCAACATACGTGACCATTGGGGGAGCGATAGCAAGCAAGAGAGTTAGATATCGAGAGTCATAGATAGATAGATAGATAGATACATGGATGGATGGACGGCAAGGCAAGCACCTGATTGACAGTGGTCCATGATCTGCTGTTATGCTACTATGCTACTGACCATTGGGGGAGCGATAGCAAGCAAGAGAGTTAGATATCGAGAGTCATAGATAGATAGATAGATAGATAGATGGATGGACGGCAAGGCAAGCATCTGATTGCAAGATAGGCTTATCGTAAAGCCATCAGAGGACGTAATGAACCGGAAAGCCAACTGGACAGATGCCGGTTTGTAAAGAAGAACCAGAACCCAAAGGACACGCGCTACGCGCACCTAACGGCCAACGTCCAATTCCCATTGCCGCCCCTGGACAGTCGCAACAGGGAGCTTGTTGCTCCCGTCAACCTTACGTTTTCACCTCTGTGTGCTTCCTTTGTTGCAGCCTGCATCCAGATTTTGTTTTGTTTTGTTTTGTTTTGTTTTGTTTTGTTTTGTTTTGTTTTGTTTTGTTTTGTTTTGTTTTGTTTTGTTTTGTTTTGTTTTGTTTTGTTCCTTACGCCTGGGTGAAGGTACTGGGGAGTGGGAGAGTCCTGACACCGTGGCTTAGTTGGTCAAAGCGCCTGTCTTGTAAATAGCAAACCGTGGGTTCAACTCCCAGCAGTGCCTTGGTTTATGTTGGCCTAGGCAATGGAAAGGAAGTTTCTAAACCCTCGATACATTTTTGCAAGATGGCCGTCCGCAGCAAGCAGCTTAAGGTTACTGTAGCCGCAGTCTGGCAAACTGACCGCCAGAAGTAGAAACAATAACAAGGGACGGGGGGAAAAGTGGGCCGTCCCTGGGTGGATTCGAACCACCATTCTTTCGGTTAACAGCCGAACGCGCTGACCGATTGCGCCACAGAGACAGAGGGAGGTGTTGCGGTTGCTGCAGTCATGCAGTTCCTTCACAGTTGCCAGAAATCATTTCCAGCACACGATTTTCTTTGTCGTTGAATGCAACATACGTGACCATTGGGGGAGCGATAGCAAGCAAGCGAGTTAGATATCGAGAGTCATAGATAGATAGATAGATAGATAGAAAGATGGATGGACGGCAAGGCAAGCACCTGATTGACAGTGGTCCGTGATCTGCTGTTATGCTACAATGCTACTGACCATTGGGGGAGCGATAGCAAGCAAGCGAGTTAGATATCGAGAGTCAAAGATAGATAGATAGATAGATAGAAAGATGGATGGATGGATGGACGGCAAGGCAAGCACCTGATTGACAGTGGTCCGTGATCTGCTGTTATGCTACTATGCTACTGACCATTGGGGGAGCGATAGCAAGCAAGAGAGTTAGATATCGAGAGTCATAGATAGATAGATAGATAGATGGATGGATGGATGGACGGCAAGGCAAGCACCTGATTGACAGTGGTCCGTGATCTGCTGTTATGCTACTATGCTACTGACCATTGGGGGAGCGATAGCAAGCAAGAGAGTTAGATATCGAGAGTCATAGATAGATAGATAGATAGATAGATAGATGGATGGATGGACGGCAAGGCAAGCATCTGATTGCAAGATAGGCTTATCGTAAAGCCATCAGAGGACGTAATGAACCGGAAAGCCAACTGGACAGATGCCGGTTTGTAAAGAAGAACCAGAACCCAAAGGACACGCGCTACGCGCACCTAACGGCCAACGTCCAATTCCCATTGCCGCCCCTGGACAGTCGCAACAGGGAGCTTGTTGCTCCCGTCAACCTTACGTTTTCACCTCTGTGTGCTTCCTTTGTTGCAGCCTGCATCCAGATTTTGTTTTGTTTTGTTTTGTTTTGTTTTGTTTTGTTTTGTTTTGTTTTGTTTTGTTTTGTTTTGTTTTGTTTTGTTTTGTTTTGTTTTGTTTTGTTGTTTTGTTTTGTTCCTTACGCCTGGGTGAAGGTACTGGGGAGTGGGAGAGTCCTGACACCGTGGCTTAGTTGGTCAAAGTGCCTGTCTTGTAAATAGAAAACCTTGGGTTCGACTCCCAGCAGTGCCTTGGTTTATGTTGGCCTAGGCAATGGAATGGAAGTTTCTAAACCCTCGATACATTTTTGCAAGATGGCCGTCCGCAGCAAGCAGCTTAAGGTTACTGTAGCCGCAGTCTGGCAAACTGACCGCCAGAAGTAGAAACAATAACAAGGGGCGGGGGGAAAAGTGGGCCGTCCCTGGGTGGATTCGAACCACCATCCTTTCGGTTAACAGCCGAACGCGCTGACCGATTGCGCCACAGAGACAGACGGAGGTGTTGCGGTTGCTGCAGTCGTGCAGTTCCTTCACAGTTGCCAGAAATCATTTCCAGCACACGATTTTCTTTGTCGTTGAATGCAACATACGTGACCATTGGGGGAGCGATAGCAAGCAAGAGAGTTAGATATCGAGAGTCATAGATAGATAGATAGATAGATACATGGATGGATGGACGGCAAGGCAAGCACCTGATTGACAGTGGTCCGTGATCTGCTGTTATGCTACTATGCTACTGACCAATGGGGGAGCGATAGCAAGCAAGCGAGTTAGATATCGAGAGTCATAGATAGATAGATAGATAGATAGAAAGATGGATGGATGGATGGACGGCAAGGCAAGCACCTGATTGACAGTGGTCCGTGATCTGCTGTTATGCTACTATGCTACTGACCATTGGGGGAGCGATAGCAAGCAAGAGAGTTAGATATCGAGAGTCATAGATAGATAGATAGATAGATGGATGGATGGATGGACGGCAAGGCAAGCACCTGATTGACAGTGGTCCGTGATCTGCTGTTATGCTACTATGCTACTGACCATTGGGGGAGCGATAGCAAGCAAGAGAGTTAGATATCGAGAGTCATAGATAGATAGATAGATGGATGGATGGACGGCAAGGCAAGCATCTGATTGCAAGATAGGCTTATCGTAAAGCCATCAGAGGACGTAATGAACCGGAAAGCCAACTGGACAGATGCCGGTTTGTAAAGAAGAACCAGAACCCAAAGGACACGCGCTACGCGCACCTAACGGCCAACGTACAATTCCCATTGCCGCCCCTGGACAGTCGCAACAGGGAGCTTGTTGCTCCCGTCAACCTTACGTTTTCACCTCTGTGTGCTTCCTTTGTTGCAGCCTGCATCCAGATTTTATTTTGTTTTGTTTTGTTTTGTTTTGTTTTGTTTTGTTTTGTTTTGTTTTGTTTTGTTTTGTTTTGTTTTGTTTTGTTTTGTTTTGTTTTGTTTTGTTTTGTTTTGTTCCTTACGCCTGGGTGAAGGTACTGGGGAGTGGGAGAGTCCTGACACTGTGGCTTAGTTGGTCAAAGTGCCTGTCTTGTAAATAGAAAACCTTGGGTTCGACTCCCAGCAGTGCCTTGGTTTATGTTGGCCTAGGCAATGGAAAGGAAGTTTCTAAACCCTCCAAACATTTTTGCAAGATGGCCGTCCGCAGCAAGCAGCTTAAGGTTACTGTAGCCGCAGTCTGGCAAACTGACCGCCAGAAGTAGAAACAATAACAAGGGGCGGGGGGAAAAGTGGGTCGTCCCTGGGTGGATTCGAACCACCATCCTTTCGGTTAACAGCCGAACGCGCTGACCGATTGCGCCACAGAGACAGACGGAGGTGTTGCGGTTGCTGCAGTCGTGCAGTTCCTTCACAGTTGCCAGAAATCATTTCCAGCACACGATTTTCTTTGTCGTTGAATGCAACATACGTGACCATTGGGGGAGCGATAGCAAGCAAGAGAGTTAGATATCGAGAGTCATAGATAGATAGATAGATAGATACATGGATGGATGGACGGCAAGGCAAGCACCTGATTGACAGTGGTCCGTGATCTGCTGTTATGCTACTATGCTACTGACCATTGGGGGAGCGATAGCAAGCAAGCGAGTTAGATATCGAGAGTCATAGATAGATAGATAGAAAGATGGATGGATGGATGGACGGCAAGGCAAGCACCTGATTGACAGTGGTCCGTGATCTGCTGTTATGCTACTATGCTACTGACCATTGGGGGAGCGATAGCAAGCAAGAGAGTTAGATATCGAGAGTCATAGATAGATAGATAGATAGATGGATGGATGGATGGACGGCAAGGCAAGCACCTGATTGACAGTGGTCCGTGATCTGCTGTTATGCTACTATGCTACTGACCATTGGGGGAGCGATAGCAAGCAAGAGAGTTAGATATCGAGAGTCATAGATAGATAGATAGATGGATGGATGGACGGCAAGGCAAGCATCTGATTGCAAGATAGGCTTATCGTAAAGCCATCAGAGGACGTAATGAACCGGAAAGCCAACTGGACAGATGCCGGTTTGTAAAGAAGAACCAGAACCCAAAGGACACGCGCTACGCGCACCTAACGGCCAACGTCCAATTCCCATTGCCGCCCCTGGACAGTCGCAACAGGGAGCTTGTTGCTCCCGTCAACCTTACGTTTTCACCTCTGTGTGCTTCCTTTGTTGCAGCCTGCATCCAGATTTTGTTTTGTTTTGTTTTGTTTTGTTTTGTTTTGTTTTGTTTTGTTTTGTTTTGTTTTGTTTTGTTTTGTTTTGTTTTGTTTTGTTTTGTTTTGTTTTGTTCCTTACGCCTGGGTGAAGGTACTGGGGAGTGGGAGAGTCCTGACACTGTGGCTTAGTTGGTCAAAGTGCCTGTCTTGTAAATAGAAAACCTTGGGTTCGACTCCCAGCAGTGCCTTGGTTTATGTTGGCCTAGGCAATGGAAAGGAAGTTTCTAAACCCTCGATACATTTTTGCAAGATGGCCGTCCGCAGCAAGCAGCTTAAGGTTACTGTAGCCGCAGTCTGGCAAACTGACCGCCAGAAGTAGAAACAATAACAAGGGGCGGGGGGAAAAGTGGGTCGTCCCTGGGTGGATTCGAACCACCATCCTTTCGGTTAACAGCCGAACGCGCTGACCGATTGCGCCACAGAGACAGACGGAGGTGTTGCGGTTGCTGCAGTCGTGCAGTTCCTTCACAGTTGCCAGAAATCATTTCCAGCACACGATTTTCTTTGTCGTTGAATGCAACATACGTGACCATTGGGGGAGCGATAGCAAGCAAGAGAGTTAGATATCGAGAGTCATAGATAGATAGATAGATAGATACATGGATGGATGGACGGCAAGGCAAGCACCTGATTGACAGTGGTCCGTGATCTGCTGTTATGCTACTATGCTACTGACCATTGGGGGAGCGATAGCAAGCAAGCGAGTTAGATATCGAGAGTCATAGATAGATAGATAGATAGATAGAAAGATGGATGGATGGATGGACGGCAAGGCAAGCACCTGATTGACAGTGGTCCGTGATCTGCTGTTATGCTACTATGCTACTGACCATTGGGGGAGCGATAGCAAGCAAGAGAGTTAGATATCGAGAGTCATAGATAGATAGATAGATAGATAGATGGATGGATGGACGGCAAGGCAAGCATCTGATTGCAAGATAGGCTTATCGTAAAGCCATCAAAGGACGTAATGAACCGGAAAGCCAACTGGACAGATGCCGGTTTGTAAAGAAGAACCAGAACCCAAAGGACACGCGCTACGCGCACCTAACGGCCAACGTCCAATTCCCATTGCCGCCCCTGGACAGTCGCAACAGTGAGCTTGTTGCTCCCGTCAACCTTACGTTTTCACCTCTGTGTGCTTCCTTTGTTGCAGCCTGCATCCAGATTTTGTTTTGTTTTGTTTTGTTTTGTTTTGTTTTGTTTTGTTTTGTTTTGTTTTGTTTTGTTTTGTTTTGTTTTGTTTTGTTTTGTTTTGTTCCTTACGCCTGGGTGAAGGTACTGGGGAGTGGGAGAGTCCTGACACTGTGGCTTAGTTGGTCAAAGTGCCTGTCTTGTAAATAGAAAACCTTGGGTTCGACTCCCAGCAGTGCCTTGGTTTATGTTGGCCTAGGCAATGGAAAGGAAGTTTCTAAACCCTCGATACATTTTTGCAAGATGGCCGTCCGCAGCAAGCAGCTTAAGGTTACTGTAGCCGCAGTCTGGCAAACTGACCGCCAGAAGTAGAAACAATAACAAGGGGCGGGGGGAAAAGTGGGTCGTCCCTGGGTGGATTCGAACCACCATCCTTTCGGTTAACAGCCGAACGCGCTGACCGATTGCGCCACAGAGACAGACGGAGGTGTTGCGGTTGCTGCAGTCGTGCAGTTCCTTCACAGTTGCCAGAAATCATTTCCAGCACACGATTTTCTTTGTCGTTGAATGCAACATATGTGACCATTGGGGGAGCGATAGCAAGCAAGAGAGTTAGATATCGAGAGTCATAGATAGATAGATAGATAGATACATGGATGGATGGACGGCAAGGCAAGCACCTGATTGACAGTGGTCCGTGATCTGCTGTTATGCTACTATGCTACTGACCATTGGGGGAGCGATAGCAAGCAAGCGAGTTAGATATCGAGAGTCATAGATAGATAGATAGAAAGATGGATGGATGGATGGACGGCAAGGCAAGCACCTGATTGACAGTGGTCCGTGATCTGCTGTTATGCTACTATGCTACTGACCATTGGGGGAGCGATAGCAAGCAAGAGAGTTAGATATCGAGAATCATAGATAGATAGATAGATAGATGGATGGATGGATGGACGGCAAGGCAAGCACCTGATTGACAGTGGTCCGTGATCTGCTGTTATGCTACTATGCTACTGACCATTGGGGGAGCGATAGCAAGCAAGAGAGTTAGATATCGAGAGTCATAGATAGATAGATAGATGGATGGATGGACGGCAAGGCAAGCATCTGATTGCAAGATAGGCTTATCGTAAAGCCATCAGAGGACGTAATGAACCGGAAAGCCAACTGGACAGATGCCGGTTTGTAAAGAAGAACCAGAACCCAAAGGACACGCGCTACGCGCACCTAACGGCCAACGTCCAATTCCCATTGCCGCCCCTGGACAGTCGCAACAGGGAGCTTGTTGCTCCCGTCAACCTTACGTTTTCACCTCTGTGTGCTTCCTTTGTTGCAGCCTGCATCCAGATTTTGTTTTGTTTTGTTTTGTTTTGTTTTGTTTTGTTTTGTTTTGTTTTGTTTTGTTTTGTTTTGTTTTGTTTTGTTTTGTTTTGTTCCTTACGCCTGGGTGAAGGTACTGGGGAGTGGGAGAGTCCTGACACTGTGGCTTAGTTGGTCAAAGTGCCTGTCTTGTAAATAGAAAACCTTGGGTTCGACTCCCAGCAGTGCCTTGGTTTATGTTGGCCTAGGCAATGGAAAGGAAGTTTCTAAACCCTCGATACATTTTTGCAAGATGGCCGTCCGCAGCAAGCAGCTTAAGGTTACTGTAGCCGCAGTCTGGCAAACTGACCGCCAGAAGTAGAAACAATAACAAGGGGCGGGGGGAAAAGTGGGTCGTCCCTGGGTGGATTCGAACCACCATCCTTTCGGTTAACAGCCGAACGCGCTGACCGATTGCGCCACAGAGACAGACGTAGGTGTTGCGGTTGCTGCAGTCGTGCAGTTCCTTCACAGTTGCCAGAAATCATTTCCAGCACACGATTTTCTTTGTCGTTGAATGCAACATACGTGACCATTGGGGGAGCGATAGCAAGCAAGAGAGTTAGATATCGAGAGTCATAGATAGATAGATAGATAGATACATGGATGGATGGACGGCAAGGCAAGCACCTGATTGACAGTGGTCCGTGATCTGCTGTTATGCTACTATGCTACTGACCATTGGGGGAGCGATAGCAAGCAAGCGAGTTAGATATCGAGAGTCATAGATAGATAGATAGATAGATAGAAAGATGGATGGATGGATGGACGGCAAGGCAAGCACCTGATTGACAGTGGTCCGTGATCTGCTGTTATGCTACTATGCTACTGACCATTGGGGGAGCGATAGCAAGCAAGAGAGTTAGATATCGAGAGTCATAGATAGATAGATAGATAGATGGATGGATGGATGGACGGCAAGGCAAGCACCTGATTGACAGTGGTCCGTGATCTGCTGTTATGCTACTATGCTACTGACCATTGGGGGAGCGATAGCAAGCAAGAGAGTTAGATATCGAGAGTCATAGATAGATAGATAGATAGATAGATGGATGGATGGACGGCAAGGCAAGCATCTGATTGCAAGATAGGCTTATCGTAAAGCCATCAAAGGACGTAATGAACCGGAAAGCCAACTGGACAGATGCCGGTTTGTAAAGAAGAACCAGAACCCAAAGGACACGCGCTACGCGCACCTAACGGCCAACGTCCAATTCCCATTGCCGCCCCTGGACAGTCGCAACAGGGAGCTTGTTGCTCCCGTCAACCTTACGTTTTCACCTCTGTGTGCTTCCTTTGTTGCAGCCTGCATCCAGATTTTGTTTTGTTTTGTTTTGTTTTGTTTTGTTTTGTTTTGTTTTGTTTTGTTTTGTTTTGTTTTGTTTTGTTTTGTTTTGTTTTGTTCCTTACGCCTGGGTGAAGGTACTGGAGAGTGGGAGAGTCCTGACACCGTGGCTTAGTTGGTCAAAGCGCCTGTCTTGTAAATAGGAAACCCTGGGTTCGACTCCCAGCAGTGCCTTGGTTTATGTTGGCCTAGGCAATGGAAAGGAAGTTTCTAAACCTTCGATACATTTTTGCAAGATGGCCGTCCGCAGCAAGCAGCTTAAGGTTACTGTAGCCGCAGTCTGGCAAACTGACCGCCAGAAGTAGAAACAATAACAAGGGGCGGGGGGAAAACTGGGCCGTCCCTGGGTGGATTCGAACCACCATCCTTTCGATTAACAGCCGAACGCGCTGACCGATTGCGCCACAGAGACAGACGGAGGTGTTGCGGTTGCTGCAGTCGTGCAGTTCCTTCACAGTTGCCAGAAATCATTTCCAGCACACGATTTTCTTTGTCGTTGAATGCAACATACGTGACCATTGGGGGAGCGATAGCAAGCAAGAGAGTTAGATATCGAGAGTCATAGATAGATAGATAGATAGATACATGGATGGATGGACGGCAAGGCAAGCACCTGATTGACAGTGGTCCGTGATCTGCTGTTATGCTACTATGCTACTGACCATTGGGGGAGCGATAGCAAGCAAGCGAGTTAGATATCGAGAGTCATAGATAGATAGATAGAAAGATGGATGGATGGATGGACGGCAAGGCAAGCACCTGATTGACAGTGGTCCGTGATCTGCTGTTATGCTACTATGCTACTGACCATTGGGGGAGCGATAGCAAGCAAGAGAGTTAGATATCGAGAGTCATAGATAGATAGATAGATAGATAGATGGATGGATGGACGGCAAGGCAAGCATCTGATTGCAAGATAGGCTTATCGTAAAGCCATCAGAGGACGTAATGAACCGGAAAGCCAACTGGACAGATGCCGGTTTGTAAAGAAGAACCAGAACCCAAAGGACACGCGCTACGCGCACCTAACGGCCAACGTCCAATTCCCATTGCCGCCCCTGGACAGTCGCAACAGGGAGCTTGTTGCTCCCGTCAACCTTACGTTTTCACCTCTGTGTGCTTCCTTTGTTGCAGCCTGCATCCAGATTTTGTTTTGTTTTGTTTTGTTTTGTTTTGTTTTGTTTTGTTTTGTTTTGTTTTGTTTTGTTTTGTTTTGTTTTGTTTTGTTTTGTTTTGTTTTGTTTTGTTTTGTTTTGTTCCTTACGCCTGGGTGAAGGTACTGGGGAGTGGGAGAGTCCTGACACCGTGGCTTAGTTGGTCAAAGCGCCTGTCTTGTAAATAGGAAACCCTGGGTTCGACTCCCAGCAGTGCCTTGGTTTATGTTGGCCTAGGCAATGGAAAGGAAGTTTCTAAACCCTCGATACATTTTTGCAAGATGGCCGTCCGCAGCAAGCAGCTTAAGGTTACTGTAGCCGCAGTCTGGCAAACTGACCGCCAGAAGTAGAAACAATAACAAGGGGCGGGGGGAAAAGTGTGCCGTCCCTGGGTGGATTCGAACCACCATCCTTTCGATTAACAGCCGAACGCGCTGACCGATTGCGCCACAGAGACAGACGGAGGTGTTGCGGTTGCTGCAGTCGTGCAGTTCCTTCACAGTTGCCAGAAATCATTTCCAGCACACGATTTTCTTTGTCGTTGAATGCAACATACGTGACCATTGGGGGAGCGATAGCAAGCAAGAGAGTTAGATATCGAGAGTCATAGATAGATAGATAGATAGATACATGGATGGATGGACGGCAAGGCAAGCACCTGATTGACAGTGGTCCGTGATCTGCTGTTATGCTACTATGCTACTGACCATTGGGGGAGCGATAGCAAGCAAGCGAGTTAGATATCGAGAGTCATAGATAGATAGATAGAAAGATGGATGGATGGATGGACGGCAAGGCAAGCACCTGATTGACAGTGGTCCGTGATCTGCTGTTATGCTACTATGCTACTGACCATTGGGGGAGCGATAGCAAGCAAGAGAGTTAGATATCGAGAGTCATAGATAGATAGATAGATAGATAGATAGATAGATGGATGGACGGCAAGGCAAGCATCTGATTGCAAGATAGGCTTATCGTAAAGCCATCAGAGGACGTAATGAACCGGAAAGCCAACTGGACAGATGCCGGTTTGTAAAGAAGAACCAGAACCCAAAGGACACGCGCTACGCGCACCTAACGGCCAACGTCCAATTCCCATTGCTGCCCCTGGACAGTCGCAACAGGGAGCTTGTTGCTCCCGTCAACCTTACGTTTTCACCTCTGTGTGCTTCCTTTGTTGCAGCCTGCATCCAGATTTTGTTTTGTTTTGTTTTGTTTTGTTTTGTTTTGTTTTGTTTTGTTTTGTTTTGTTTTGTTTTGTTTTGTTTTGTTTTGTTTTGTTTTGTTTTGTTTTGTTCCTTACGCCTGGGTGAAGGTACTGGGGAGTGGGAGAGTCCTGACACCGTGGCTTAGTTGGTCAAAGCGCCTGTCTTGTAAATAGGAAACCCTGGGTTCGACTCCCAGCAGTGCCTTGGTTTATGTTGGCCTAGTCAATGGAAAGGAAGTTTCTAAACCCTGGATACATTTTTGCAAGATGGCCGTCCGCAGCAAGCAGCTTAAGGTTACTGTAGCCGCAGTCTGGCAAACTGACCGCCAGAAGTAGAAACAATAACAAGGGGCGGGGGGAAAAGTGGGCCGTCCCTGGGTGGATTCGAACCACCATCCTTTCGGTTAACAGCCGAACGCGCTGACCGATTGCGCCACAGAGACAGACGGAGGTGTTGCGGTTGCTGCAGTCGTGCAGTTCCTTCACAGTTGCCAGAAATCATTTCCAGCACACGATTTTCTTTGTCGTTGAATGCAACATACGTGACCATTGGGGGAGCGATAGCAAGCAAGAGAGTTAGATATCGAGAGTCATAGATAGATAGATAGATAGATACATGGATGGATGGACGGCAAGGCAAGCACCTGATTGACAGTGGTCCGTGATCTGCTGTTATGCTACTATGCTACTGACCATTGGGGGAGCGATAGCAAGCAAGCGAGTTAGATATCGAGAGTCATAGATAGATAGATAGATAGATAGAAAGATGGATGGATGGATGGACGGCAAGGCAAGCACCTGATTGACAGTGGTCCGTGATCTGCTGTTATGCTACTATGCTACTGACCATTGGGGGAGCGATAGCAAGCAAGAGAGTTAGATATCGAGAGTCATAGATAGATAGATAGATAGATGGATGGATGGATGGACGGCAAGGCAAGCACCTGATTGACAGTGGTCCGTGATCTGCTGTTATGCTACTATGCTACTGACCATTGGGGGAGCGATAGCAAGCAAGAGAGTTAGATATCGAGAGTCATAGATAGATAGATAGATAGATAGATGGATGGATGGACGGCAAGGCAAGCATCTGATTGCAAGATAGGCTTATCGTAAAGCCATCAGAGGACGTAATGAACCGGAAAGCCAACTGGACAGATGCCGGTTTGTAAAGAAGAACCAGAACCCAAAGGACACGCGCTACGCGCACCTAACGGCCAACGTCCAATTCCCATTGCCGCCCCTGGACAGTCGCAACAGGGAGCTTGTTGCTCCCGTCAACCTTACGTTTTCACCTCTGTGTGCTTCCTTTGTTGCAGCCTGCATCCAGATTTTGTTTTGTTTTGTTTTGTTTTGTTTTGTTTTGTTTTGTTTTGTTTTGTTTTGTTTTGTTTTGTTTTGTTTTGTTTTGTTTTGTTTTGTTTTGTTTTGTTTTGTTCCTTACGCCTGGGTGAAGGTACTGGGGAGTGGGAGAGTCCTGACACCGTGGCTTAGTCGGTCAAAGCGCCTGTCTTGTAAATAGGAAACCCTGGGTTCGACTCCCAGCAGTGCCTTGGTTTATGTTGGCCTAGGCAATAGAAAGGAAGTTTCTAAACCCTCGATACGTTTTTGCAAGATGGCCGTCCGCAGCAAGCAGCTTAAGGTTACTGTAGCCGCAGTCTGGCAAACTGACCGCCAGAAGTAGAAACAATAATAAGGGGCGGGGGGAAAAGTGGGCCGTCCCTGGGTGGATTCGAACCACCATCCTTTCGGTTAACAGCCGAACGCGCTGACCGATTGCGCCACAGAGACAGACGGAGGTGTTGCGTTTGCTGCAGTCGTGCAGTTCCTTCACAGTTGCCAGAAATCATTTCCAGCACATGATTTTCTTTGTCGTTGAATGCAACATACGTGACCATTGGGGGAGCGATAGCAAGCAAGCGAGTTAGATATCGAGAGTCATAGATAGATAGATAGATAGATAGAAAGATGGATGGATGGATGGACGGCAAGGCAAGCACCTGATTGACAGTGGTCCGTGATCTGCTGTTATGCTACTATGCTACTGACCATTGGGGGAGCGATAGCAAGCAAGAGAGTTAGATATCGAGAGTCATAGATAGATAGATAGATAGATGGATGGATGGATGGACGGCAAGGCAAGCACCTGATTGACAGTGGTCCGTGATCTGCTGTTATGCTACTATGCTACTGACCATTGGGGGAGCGATAGCAAGCAAGAGAGTTAGATATCGAGAGTCATAGATAGATAGATAGATAGATGGATGGATGGATGGACGGCAAGGCAAGCACCTGATTGACAGTGGTCCGTGATCTGCTGTTATGCTACTATGCTACTGACCATTGGGGGAGCGATAGCAAGCAAGAGAGTTAGATATCGAGAGTCATAGATAGATAGATAGATAGATGGATGGATGGATGGACGGCAAGGCAAGCACCTGATTGACAGTGGTCCGTGATCTGCTGTTATGCTACTATGCTACTGACCATTGGGGGAGCGATAGCAAGCAAGAGAGTTAGATATCGAGAGTCATAGATAGATAGATAGATAGATACATGGATGGATGGACGGCAAGGCAAGCACC